>NW_027317140.1:0-25000 GCF_032062135.1 Pyxicephalus adspersus
TTAGGTAAACTTTCTGGACCCCTCTGCCCCATATCTAAAAGTTCCAGCAATGCAAAAGCCAAGCTTTCTTGATTGGGGCCTGGTACAGAAGTACCCCTTGTCCGTCAAGAAAGAATCAATACTGGGATGTAGTAAAAGATGATAAAAAGGTAAAAAAAAAAGATAGTATATTTTGGAAAAAAGGAGATGCCAGTTGGTATTGGTACACACATTGGTGCTACCCAGTTAGTGATTAGATCTATTTCAGTGCTGTATAATGTTGGAATCTGGCAATCACTTTTTATGTTTGCTCCTAATACAAGCAAAAAGCACCTATACGGGAGCACCAAATGCATTGGATGTGTTGGCTGCAATATGAAAATAAAGGGCCAGGGCTGTCCAATTTCATTCTTCAAGGACCACATACAGGCCAGGATTTTCAAATAAAGAGAGTAATTTTCTGGCTCTTTGTAAATCATACATTACTAAATGCATTGCTGTCTTTTAGAGATGGTTGTGTAGGGTTTTATTCTCAGGCTGTGGCTGTGATGCACCTGGAATGTATTTTGTTGATTTAAACTAAAACTTGAACATTGTGGTCTTATTGGACAAGATTCAAGAAGGGTGGCGGGATTATCCTTGAAGTTAGGTAAGTAAAGCCCCAAGGAACATAATAAAAATGTTTATCTTCAAAAATATAATATCAGCCCATGGATCTGATTAATAACAACTGTCATTACCTGCAGCAATCCATGAGGACTTCCAAATCTATCCTGAAAACCCACCATGTTTTCCAGGTAATTGCAAATATGCACAGGTGTTGTAATTTATCTTCAGCAATATGACTGTTGAAATCCACAAAACACCTCCAGTTCTTGGAACGTAAGGACAGTTTGGAAGGCTTGAACTTGCATAATACAGGAATGGTCTTTTTACCAAATCCATTTAATTTTTTTAAAGTATGCAAGACAGAATGTTTCTTTAATCAAAACCCTCATCAGCTTCAAATTAAGGCTTGAATGTTTTTGTATTTCATTTTATTTTTTTTAATAAACTTAAACATATAATATTTTTATACTTTTCCACCAAGCAAGTTCTCTCTCTTCGTACAAAGATAAGGAGCCGTTTAAATGATGGGAATGGCATTTTCTGCATCTGTTTCTCTCGCAAACCTATCAAATATCTAGCTTTTTGGCACCGCTGCTGGCTCGGAGAGAGGATGACATAAACCAGCTTTGTGGTTACATGTTTCATTTTTAATCTCATGGAAATGAAAATCAGCTCGGAATTGTCCCTTACGCATGTGACAATAGGCTGCTCTGTTCCAAAATCCGCGAGCTAGGGGGCGTCAGTGCTGCTTAGCCTAATGTCCAGCATATGAAAAACGTCATGCATTTTATATGTTAAGAAAGCACAGACAAACCTGTCTTTGGTTTAGGAACAATACACAAAAGGCTGAGTTTTACAATGTACTGCAATTCTCAGGCTGCTTTGTAGACCAGTTTCTTCACATTCGGGAGAAATACATTTATGACAAGATGTGCTTTAAACAATCAATCCAATCCTTTTAAAAAATCTGTACTTGAATGTTTTTAGGCATTTTCTTTCCCACTTATGACAACGCTAATAATGATTGGTCAGTGAGGCACTGTGTGGGAGGGGCTATATAAACTCTGCCTATACACCAAAGGTTGGATCTTCGAGGGCAATGATGTTACAGAAGTGGTTGTAAGATGTACACTAGATGTATCTATAGGGATCTCAGTTTCTAAAGTTTCCCAGTACAAATAGAGGAAACACTACGTCCAGTTCTGAAAACTTCACTTGCGAAAAAGGAATTGCTAAAAGAGAGCAAGTCTAGAGAAAGGCAACATGAATGATTAAATGCTTGAGGGATGCAATGGGGCAGGTTTTTTAAAGCTCTACTAGACTGGAGAGGATGCACTTTCATCAGTGAAGCTGGGTGATACAACAAACCTGGAATGGATTTACTGAAAGTTAGTTGCTATTTGTTAGCAAATGTTTTCAGTCCTGGACCAGATCCAATCAGGTTTGCTAGATCACCCAGCTTCACTAATAAAAGTGTATCATCTTCAGCCTTGGAGAGCTTTAATAAATCAGGCCCAATGTATCAGGAAAAAAACTTGGGTACAGCCCAATATATACAGTATATTCCAGTTTTCCCTAGTTTGTTGTGCCCATCCTACTGCGGGATCACTGGGAGGTGCCCTCTTCATCACTGCCCAGGATGTAAATAAGGAGTAGACTCAAATATTTTAGTTCTTCTACACGTGCCTGTGTAAAGCCATGTATATATCATTTTTAGTGAAATAAGCTTTTAGATGTTCAAAAAATATAGAAAATAAGTCAAAATCATTATAACTTCCCAAGCTAAACCCTGGGATCCAACCTAAAATGTTTCAGGCCAAGGTAAGATGTATTTTGTAGTGGTGGGATAGTTCCAAATAGAGTTGATTTTGATTTGGACTGGAACTGGAATTTGAGCAATCCAAGTTCCGAACCTTTATTCCAACTCTTGTCATATTCCATGGGTCAGACTGGCTGAGGTATGTTATATCTGTCATTGGCCAGTATAGTAAAAGCAATACAAATTCCAACATAGAATTTCTGAACTATGTATTTTTGTCTTCCAAGAACCTGTTTCTTTAGCCTTTTAAACTGAAGTTTTATCTTTTTTCACCATGCTAATAATAAAAAAAACTTTTCTATCCCATCATCAGGTCTTTCTGCTTCTCAATTAAATGCAGGCTGATTATAGCTTGTGGGAGGGGCCAGCAGGGTGCTGTATATAGCTTCCTGAAAACAGGAAACTGTAATAATACCCAGATAAAATGCTGAGCCTTTATGATAAAGAGGACTGCAATCCAATAAATGAAAGGTGTAGGCCAAGAAGTCAGGCTGGGTCGGAAAGGGCTCCTCCAGCCAGGAAATGAGGCAAACTTTTTCTGACCTGCTGCAGTTTCTTAAGCACACTATGAGGCATTTTCCTACTGACTACCACAATAATGTACAGTGAGATATGGATATAGTAGTTATAGTAGTCCCTGAAGACCTGAAAGTTATTTCAAGCCCCTCCCCCCTACCCACCCTAATAAAATGGACGAGATACACTGTTTTGGAGACTCACACCCCACACACTGTTACAATAAGTGGTACAAGGAGTATTTTGTCAACAAAACAAAAGCAATCCAGATTGGTTGAACTTGATAGATACATGTGTCTTTCTATAAAAACAGGAGCAATGCAGATGGCATGACAGCAAATTTGGTTTAGGGCTTTATAGATGCAACTTATTTTCTGTTATTTTATTTTTTTATTACTTTGCCTGAACCTAAACGTTACATTTAATTTTAGTACACATGGGTGTGATGTATTAAGAGGATTTAGGCTGTTTACCTACCAAGGTGGATCATCAAGGGATAAGCCGGTTAGCTCAGTAAATACGGTAATGGTTCAATTACATACATTAATAAATACCTAATTTCATGCAAAGCAATCTAAAAAAAACATGATTTTTCCTGACACATAATTGGATTGTTGAAGTCAGCAAAACATCATCTCATTTACTAAGCAAAGTGAATGATCCCAGCCTTATGAGATCACAAAGGAATTTTTCCCCCTGTTGGAGCAAATTGAACCAGGCTCTATAAAGTTCTTTTTTGGTTTCCTCTGGATCAACTATGTCTATAGAGTTTTATCTGGGATTTGCTGGTTTGTGATATGTTTATTTCCCTAGTGGTTGAACTTGAAGGATTTATGTCTTTTCAACCCAAATAACTATGTGAACTTTGCAAAAGGAAAAAAATCGCTTTTCTATGTGAACAGCCTATATTTAATTTTTCAGTAAATCAACTCCATGGTATTTTGCTGTTAGAGGGTTTTTCCTTTACATTACATTGTTTTTGCAGGCTGAGCGGAGTGTCCCTCCCCTGTTTGTTTTGTGATGTTTGTATATTCCAGATAAATATTACAATAGCACTTAAAGAGCATTGGTTATTGAAATTACATAAAGGCTTCATGGAAACCTGTCTTTAGTTTGGGATACAAACAATACACAATAGCCTGCATTTTACAAGGCACTGTAATTTTCAAGCTATTTTGGATCCTACCCATCCAAACAACTCCACAACTAAACCAAAATGCATTGACAACATCGGGGTGGAACCCTGGCACTGCTAAATGAACTACTTCCAACATACTTTACAACTGACAACTCTCATAAAATTCTTTGCCTACAACTCTTAAGGCAAAAAAAATCACCAAAATAAATTTTATTAGAAAAAGAACAGACCTGCTGTGGCACAATTAATATGGATTGTGATAGAGACAAAAGCAATTAGGTTTGGAAATCATCCTGATAGAAGTAAGCATGCGTAAACAGGCTCCAAATGTGCGCCAGGAAGTGCTGAAGGCTGGCGCCCTTGTGTAAGGGGGAGAAACGAGGGAAGAGGGGGGCATCTCGTTGGAGATAGAGTAATACCTATTAAACATTATGGGCTTTCTTGTGGTTAAGCTCCCCTTATACCAGCTAGTCTTCTTTTCAAAGCCAAAGGGAAAAAAAAGACAGAGAAAGAGAAAGCATATTAAAATAAAAGGCAGCATGAAACGTATCAAACTCATTACATATTACTTGTTGTGAGAGAGCGAGCATTGCTTGGCCCATCTCCACCAGTCCCATAATACATCTCAGAGGCAGCTAGACATGCTGGTGCCTCGAGAGATACGTTCCCTTTTTAGACTTTATTCTACAAATCAAACACACAGCCCTGATACTGAGCTTCACACGGTAAAGGCGGCTGATTTTTTCCAGTGAGAGGATCTGGCAATGTGGGGCTGTGTATGCAAGGCTGCAATGGTTTTTTTTTTTTGCTGCACTAGAGAACATCAGAAGGTAACATAGAGCCTTTTGTATCAAAGTGTCAGTACTAAGAACTGTTACTTCCCCCACGGCCATCAGTTACGTTCAAACTCGCCTTGGAAAATGACATTTGGAATTTGGAGCCTGATCGCTAACTGGAAAGAGATATCAACGGTTCTTAAAAAGATGTAATGGTAGCCCATGTCATGGTGGCCATGCAGCCTGTGCTGTGTTGTACATTCAGATTGTAAACTGAAATATAGAAAAAAAAGATCAAAATAAATATCCATGATTTCCACTAGGAACACTGCTTGCATGGAGTGTGTTTGGTCTTCCCTTTGCATGGGTTTCCTTCCCCAGTACAGAAAAATGGTATTTTAGGATAAAAAAAAGGCTTACCTCCACACTATAGCAAGCAATCTGCAGCTATTCACCTACTGTGAATTAAAATTATATATATGCTATGTAGGGAGGTTGGGTAAGGACTATCACATTCAGTGACGGATGTGGCCAAAAGTGGACCCCTGAGCAGAACTGGGCATTGTGCTGTATCTACCCCTTGTCCCGTGCAAGCTTGTGGTCTAAAGCAGGTGTGGTGGGCGGGTTGTGTCTCTGGAAGACACGGGACAATTTATTAAAGCTCTCCATAACTGGAGAAGTTAAACTATCACGGGTGATCCAGCAGACCTGAAATCGATTTCTTGAAAATCCTTTGCTCTTAACTAACAAATGCTTTAAATCCTGGACCAAGTTTAATCCAGGTTTGCTGAATTACCCATGCTCTCCCATGATATTTTATCTTTTTCAGTCTTGGAGAGCTTTAATAAATCAGGACCAATGAGTTACAATGCTGCAAATGTTTAGGAAGCTGCATGGGTAGCGTTGTCACCTTTGCATAGGAATTTCATCACCTGGCTACGTTTTCTTGAGCTTCTTTCTAGGTGCAAACCTACTGCACATGGTCTGCCTATCATCTGTGGTTTTCATTAATAGGAGACAACCCACAAAGATCTCTGCAGCCATAGACCACATCCTCCTTGCATAGACTCTAAGCAACCTATAGGGTTTTTTTTATTTTGATCAAATTAAAAGCATGATTTGGTAATACTGAGTTGTATCATCCTGTCTGATTTTAGGGACAGGTTCCCTTTATTACACCCAGTACCAACTCCACACAAATGTCCTTCCAAGGGCGACAATTTACCATAACCTATAAAATTTTGACATAATAAAGTCACAGACATAAATGTTCACGTTTTTTAGATATACAGTTTGGAAACAGCTATTTTTATAGTGCCCGTCAGCTTGTTGTGAAAATTCTTTTATTAGCGGGCTACAGATAAGGGTCGCGACGGCCTCTTTTTATTGTTGCGTGTGGTCACTTTTCATTCTAAGTACGCCATCATTATGTATTCATTTAGTATTGATTTTAACAGCACCGGCCATAAAGAATTAATTTGGCATTTCAAGTAGATGTTGCGTGTTCTTACATAGGAACTGCATTGTAATTCAGTATTAATTAAGATACTATTAAAATAAATTGTTATTGCTTTTCTAATTTAAACTTATGCCATAGATCATGTGAAATTAAATTTAACAGCTGCTTATACACTGGGCTCAGAACAATATGCTTTTTAAGCGCTCGGTATAAAAAAATTGAATGTTGCTAAATGTTCCTAAGAATTCATTGACGGTGCAATGCTGTTGTTGAGCCGGTGCATTTTGGTGCCTAAAAATTGAACGTAAGGATCTGCAATCTAAACACCGACTATCCTACACCCTGACTGACAGCTGTCTGTGGACCTCCATGAAGGTCTCAAGAGGCACAAATGAAGAAGAATTTGTATGGCAATGACCTCAGTTCCTTGCTCATTATGACATCCTTCAAACGTATGACTGGTTCTTTGGATCCAATCATCTTGGCCACTAGGCCAGTTGCACATCTCCAAAGCCATCATGCACAATGCAGTTCCCGTTGTCCTGCAATATACATGCAGACATCAAGGTCTATTTTATTCAATAACTCTCTCCTGGACAAGAAAGTTTTTTAGTGGGGGGGCTATAAGGTGACTAAGTTCATCTTTAGAATGTACATTAACCTAACACTACAACATATTCCTTACCTTTATCTCATTTTACCCTCAAACTGAACTGAGCCCCAACACTAAGGCCCTGATTTATAAAACTCTCAAAGGCTCGAGAGAATACACTTTCAACAGTGAAGCTGGGTGATCCAGAAAACATGGAAAGGATTTCCAGCTATTATAAATATAGTCGTTAGTTCTTTGTTAGCAAAAGTTTTCAATTCTGGATTCGATCCATTTCAGGTTTGCTGGATCACCCAGCTTCATTGATGAAAGTGTATCCAGCCTTGGAGAGCTTTAATAAATCAGGGTCCAAGAGCAAATCTGACATCACCTTATTAGTTTTAAAATGATGCAACAGCAATTGAATGCCTTATTAAATTTTATTATTATCCAGTGCCAGGGGCTTCCATGAATCCTGACCACTGTATCACAGTGTCAGTTTGAAATTTTCAGTTTCCTTCCAACTCCTTCACATAAGCCCACTAAGGATGCCTATCATAATTGCTAAAATACGTCAGAGGGTGGATAGGATTGACCAGCCTTCAATACAGTCAAGAATGATATAAAGTGACAAATTAGATGTGACCATGTAAAAGTATGTATGGGCAGTGAAAAGTGGCTGCAAACTTCAACTGTAGCCTGTTATGGCAATGGCAGATTTGCTTTAAACCCATGCCCATGCAAAGCATGAACAGAGGTTCATAAAAAAAACAGAGGTTCATAAAAAGACACGCCATCTATTTGCTCTCTAAATGCTCAATTTAGCTGCCAGAAGAGATAGAAAGGGAAATATGTGGTACTTCCAGGCTTGGGGAACCCAGATGTGTTTAGTCCCTCTCTCCAACATGGCTTGCAGAATAGCTGCTTAATCACATGGGCTTGAGGGAGCAGTCCTCAGCCCTAGAACTTCTCGGTTTACTTTGTAGTCAAACACTTTTTTTAACCCTACTCGAAACACCTACACTAACTAGCTCCTGAAAATACCCACAAACCTTACTAAACCCCAGAGTTCAACCACTAAAACCATAATTTTCCACCTAATTAAAAGATATCTAAACCCAAGAACAAGAAACATATTGCAATCTGTCAGTCCATAAATGGGTCCTACATATTTAAAACATTCAGAACATCAGCAAGTACAAAA
Source organism: Pyxicephalus adspersus (assembly GCF_032062135.1). NCBI lineage: Eukaryota > Metazoa > Chordata > Amphibia > Anura > Pyxicephalidae > Pyxicephalus > Pyxicephalus adspersus. Next base: position 8,090 of record NW_027317140.1, read on the forward strand.
CATTATCTCCTATTCTTGCCAGAATTTTCCAATTCTGCAACCCAGGAAGTTGTTTTGGTCCAAATCAGAAGAGCACTGTGGCTGACAACCATTTCTCAACTCATAGAGTACTGTGGAGTGAGCATAGCCAAACTGGGAAGAAGTGTGTTATTTGCAAAAAAAGAAGAACAAAAGCCTAAAAAATGAAAAACAATGCAATCCAATGGGCTAGCCAAGCTGCAATATTTTAGATCTGCTTTAAGCCCAAGATCATATTGTTTTGTTACTGCAATGGTGCTTTACCCTCAAAGCTTCTTTTGCACCAGTTAAAAGAACAATTACCTGTTTATTCTAAAGTCCTGAATATTACTAAATGATCTAAATACGAAAAATAAATTGATGTGGATGGCTAGCTTTAGATAGCAACCAGCACAGATGCAACATGAAACCTGAAAAATGTGGAACATGCCTCTGAAACGAAGTTTAATCGTCCATCTTGTTTTATTTGTAAATCATAATGTGCCTTTTTTCATTTGCCCATAGTCAAATGTCTGCTAAGGTTTTGTGAGCAGCTGTGTGTAATAGCGATACCACCTGCTTGCTGAGCCCGAGGTGTCCCGGAGTAACCGAATGCTGCTCGCTCATTGCTCTCTCCTTCGTCTTTACATGCAGTAATCTGTCCAGGTTAAAGAAAGGAAATACAAGCAAATTAGCACGGGGGGGGGTTTGCTATGTGGAGTCTAGACGTTACCCAGTATTAAGTTACAAGAGGATTAATGGCCCCTGGGGTCCACAAACCTGGAGATAGAGATGAGCTAAAAGCAGGTAATATACTCATGGGTTCTCATCATACATGCAGGTCTCAGATTACCAGACATTACCGCCGCAAACCCAAAATAAAAAGGTTAATCGATATGGGTATAATATGGAGGAGTAATCTCTGCTTGAGATTTAAGAGTAAAACAATGCATTACTTGATTGGATGTAAAATGGCCTTTCAAAGTCTACTCCTAATGCAAAATGTGTAATAGTTTTATATATGTGTGCGTATGTATGAAAGTTGTGGTCTTTCTGCAAAGGTTATGCAGGGCCCCTAACTAGTCTGAACTAAAGCTTATTTGTCAGACACTGTGAATGTTCAACATGCAAATCTGGCAACTAGAATTTTCAGAAAAAAGCACCATTTACATTTCTTTGTTGGCACATTTTCTTGATATGTAAATAGGCCAGGCCTGATTTAAATAAAGCTATCAGAGACTGGAGAGACTACACTTTCATCAGTGAAGCTGGGTGATCCAGGGAACCTGGAATGGATCTGGTCCAGATTTCAAAATATTTACTAGCAAATAGCAAATGACTTTGAAGAAATCCAGTCCAGGTTTGTTGGATCACCCAGCTTCACTGATGAATGTGTATCCTCTCCAGCCTTGGAGAGCTTTGATAAATTAGGCCCATAGTGTTGAAATAATAGCATTAAACAGTTTAGCTTCCCATTCCGGCCATGTCAAATTTTTGTTTTACCGCAGTGTTTTAACTGAATGGAGGTGGTTATGAACTATTTTGAGCGCGTGTTTGAACAGAGCGTGTTTGAACAGAGCAGTGGTTTGTGGTGCAGTTTCTGAAAGCGAGAAAACATGTCCACCATTCTTCCATCAAGCCCACATGTGTATATATATATATATACCATGGGGATTACCATGAAACACGGTATTCCAGGCTTTTTATTCAATTTCAGGAAGCTTTATCCACTTTTATATACAAAAACTCCAAACAGAAAGAAAATGCCAGGATTTTTCCTCACTGGGGATGAATGTCATTAACACATGACAATCAAACACACAAATTACCAACACACAAATTTAGTAGAAGACCTTCTTCCAGCTCAAAGGCTCCATACAGCCCCTCTGCCTTAGTCCTACCTAGTCTCAGGCTGCAACTTCCCCCCAGTTTCAAAGACCTGGTCCAATTTTATAATCAATGGCCAAGGGCTTCACAACCATTCTTTTTGGGGTGCAATATATATATATATATATATATATATATATATAGATGTAGATATATATATAGACCATCTGTACTATGTCAGAGTCAGGGTTAGCATGATGACTGGAGTGGTAAGAAAATAACAGATATGCTATTCCTTGCAATGCCCTTTCTGTGAGCATTGTCTGTAATAGAGTAATGGCTAGGCCTTCAATTCTGCCCATTAGTAGAATATGCGTATTGTAAATACATGAGAGACGAGTTGTTAGCATAGGTATTTCAGTATTCTTTACAATTTATGTGATATCTGTAGATCCAAATAAATGCCAAAAGCTATACTCTCAAGTATAGACAATGGCATTTGATGCTGCAAAGGAATTTTAGATTTTCTACACCAATATAATAAATACACCCTTTAAAAAAAGAGTAATAAAATGAAAACTATGAATCATTTATTCATTTATAGTCCGTTGTTCTAAGAAGTGTGTAGAGCTTAAGTTAAAGCCTGCCCGCCTCCTTTTTCTATCAATGGTGTGTACTGGACAAATTGAAAGCAGATATAAGAACATTGCTTTTTCTAAACAAGATAAGGTTACAGCTGATTCCTAACCTACAATTTAACAATGTAAATTTATATAGAAATCATGTAGATAAGAATACATTTTAAGCTTTTCAAATGTAATATATGTGTAGCTATGTCTGTCTGTTGTGCAGCTGCAGACCTCTCATATCTGCTCAATTGCTCACCACCTACTTCTAGAGAAAGTTCTGCATCCCCATATAGACATTTGGTTTATGCAGTAATACAGGGATGCTAACAAATCTGGCATCTATTGTTCTTCATATATTGGGTATCACATAGTCATGCATTCTCACCAGCATATTTCAGAGCTTTAGGAAAAATGAGCTGTAGAGTGGTTTGAACGCACATTTGGCCCAGAAAACAGATATCCATTCCCATTTGCTTCTATAACTTTGTATTCACAAAATGAACCTGATTGCTAGTATTATTTTCGTTGATTTTCCTTTCAGGTTGGTTTAGGGCTGAGTGGTAAGGAGATTGTAAAGATATTTGCAGTTTTGTTTGTTGTTGATAAAATCAAATTGCAACAATTCTCTACTTGTAGATTTATATTAAAAAACATCTTAACAATAAAATGATTTTTTGACTATAATGGTACCTTGAAACTCCCAAATTTCCATTTCTCAAATAAATATTAGAAAACAAAGTGAAGATCTGTTTTATCAAGGTTTAGTCCAGCTGTGTCTTGCCGGTGGGGCTCAGGTGCTCATGGTATTAGAGAGGACATATGAGCACCAAAAAGGTATTAACACCCTTTTATAGTTCTGTTTCTTTGGTATTTATCAAGGCGAGAAGCACCTTTTATGTTTTGCCTGTCCCAGCTGTCAAATAACCAAAGAACCGGCTGCATTCGTGAAAATCCAAAATGAACCTCATCTCAAATGATCTCTCTAAGCAGTTTGTTTCTCCCACTTTGAAGCCTGTGGCAAGTTGGCCAATTTTTCAGCTGAATATTTTTGCTTGATCCACCTGCCATTGTGACCGAGTTTTGTTTAATATGTTGGTGGCTTTGATAATGTGTCTGTATATGATACAGAAAGGTTCTGCATAGGTTTATACCCCTCAATCCTAATTGTGTCTTGGGTACGACTATGTAAAGGCACCGCTGGGGTGTAAAGGATTAGGGCTGGAAAACAGAAGTCAAAAACACTAATTTATTAAAATCTCATATAATCTTCAACATGTTAATGAGATTTTAGAAGTGTGTTGAATAACTTTAAAACCCAACTAAACCCAACATTACACAAGGCAAATTCTAATTTCAACCAGGTTGATACCTGAATACAAACAGCATATAGAAGTAAAGTGGAGGACAGAATATCTGTTTCATGAGCCAACTGTGCTTGCATGCTGCACTACAGCTATTTCCCTGAATCTTTGAATTCAGAGGGTGGGAGGGTCAATCAGATTGTGTGACGATCGATATAGGAGAAACAAAAGATGTCAGACTGTATTTTTCCAGCATCTTTTTATTACAAATGAAACCATGGGTCTTTATGAGGAAGGGCAGGACATATGTAGGCAAAATGTGGTTAGCGTGACCTTTGAGACCAACCCAACTTTTGCAGGTACTGTACCTTAAAGGTAGGCAAGTGGAATTGTACCCTAGACAAGGCATGAGACAATATTCATGTGTATCATAGTCATTATTCCAAAATAAATATGTGCCAGAGTCCTTTAAACACACTCCTATGTGGAAATGCATAGCCCTGTCCTATTCCTAGAGCACTAATTCCACACAAACATCTCTGTATGATCCACACATTTCTTATTCAGATCAGAAAAAAAATATCATAAATATCATATTTCATTTGCTTTGAGAGCAGCAATTATCAATATTTACAGTTCTCCAAAACCATTTTGCATTTCCCAGAATGCTGACTAATGTGTTCACTCTAAACTTTATTGATGTGCAGATATACAAGTTTATTCATAAATTGCTGTACTTAACTTCGATGGGTACAGTTAGTCCTTAGCAGAAGATTCATTAGAGGTGATGCTCTTCATACTCTATGCAGGCAATAAACAATTGGAGGCTTGAAGTATATGTCTGGTGCATCTGTTCTTTGGTTAGTCTGTTCTAAATTACCTAGCTAAAGTATTTCTAAAGAACAGTGGAAGGTTGTTACCGGTGGTTGTTTGAAAATGTACAAAAGATTGTGGAATCAAAATTCAGAAAATGATCAAGTTTGCTTGTTGTTTTCTAAGTGATGGCAACAATTGCAATGACAATTTACAATGGCAACTGCAAAAACATTTATTAGAAGATCCTGGGCACTTGCCCCAAGTCCCAAGGCTTGGCAACCCCCTGTTGTACACTTAGGGTCATTAAAGACCTAGGGTCACAGCATTCTGCATTATCTGTAAGGATGGCAGCCTCCCCACACTAATGTACTGTGAGCTGTGGATATAGTACTAATAGAAAGGGTTCCCAAAAGACCTGAACATAAAGTTTCAAAAGATTTCCCCATGTAATAATTTCAAGAAACATTGGTCTAGATGGTCTGGGAAAAGCTAGAAGGACCAATTGGTGGTTTACTACAGAGGATTCTATAACTTACAACTAATGGATTTAATTTTTATTATTACAGAGTGGTGAATGTTTGCTGATTGATGGGTTGATTGACCTTGGGTCCTCCATGACTAGTTGTTCTTGTTAGTATGAAAGCTGGGATCCTCTGTCAATGCTGATCATTCATAACAAATATGGATTGTAGTACTGTATGTGAGTTATTAGAACATTATTTAATCATTAATTGGTATTTTGCAGAGTTTCTTTGAGCAATTAGGACGCTCTTCAAATAGTTTTTAAGGGTTAGAGCTTTAAAGCAATTCAGCCTGTCCACATACAAAGTCATATTACCAAGTCTAATGCACAACACCATAATATTGTGTTTCCTATCCTTTTTACAAGGGGGGAACATTTGAAATAACTTTCAGATCTTCAGGGAACCCTACTATATCTCACGGTATCTTAGTGTGGTGGTCAGTGGAAAGATGGCCATAAAGATCATTGGTCATCAATGTTAAACTGACCTAATAGTTAAAAACCGCTCATTGCTCAAGGACCCCTAGTAACTTGTAGAAGAACCCTGGTTGAGAAACACTGGAATAGTGAATGCTATTTTGCATTGGTTTTCTAAGCCACACATAACTATGCCACCTGCCCACTGCATATTTGTGTACTGGGCTGTTTGTATGAATACCCCATTCACATATCAACGGTTGGGGGTCAGATAAATGCCTAACAGTAAACTTATAATGTCAAGGAGGCCCAAACCACAATAAAACAACAATGAGTGTAGCTTTAGAAGGCCATGTCCACTTCTACATTATTATCCCCATCAAACACATGTCAATCCGAAGACATTTGGAAAGGTCATCACTGAATCATGTAAGTTGAGTGGTCATTAGAATTTCATAAATGTGCACACCTGGCTACCTGGACCTAAAAGGCTGCATTTACCACAAGGCACTTATAGACCAGTGCCTAGGACAGGAAGGTAAGATGGGTCTTTGATAAAACTCAACAATTACCATTTATGTTTCTTTTTTGGGGGCCCAAGTTTTTGTATTTCATTTTATTTTTTTTAATAAACTTAAACATATAATATTTTTATACTTTTCCACCAAGCAAGTTCTCTCTCTTCGTACAAAGATAAGGAGCCGTTTAAATGATGGGAATGGCATTTTCTGCATCTGTTTCTCTCGCAAACCTATCAAATATCTAGCTTTTTGGCACCGCTGCTGGCTCGGAGAGAGGATGACATAAACCAGCTTTGTGGTTACATGTTTCATTTTTAATCTCATGGAAATGAAAATCAGCTCGGAATTGTCCCTTACGCATGTGACAATAGGCTGCTCTGTTCCAAAATCCGCGAGCGAGGGGGCGTCAGTGCTGCTTAGCCTAATGTCCAGCATATGAAAAACGTCATGCATTTTATATGTTAAGAAAGCACAGACAAACCTGTCTTTGGTTTAGGAACAATACACAAAAGGCTGAGTTTTACAATGTACTGCAATTCTCAGGCTGCTTTGTAGACCAGTTTCTTCACATTCGGGAGAAATACATTTATGACAAGATGTGCTTTAAACAATCAATCCAATCCTTTTAAAAAATCTGTACTTGAATGTTTTTAGGCATTTTCTTTCCCACTTATGACAACGCTAATAATGATTGGTCAGTGAGGCACTGTGTGGGAGGGGCTATATAAACTCTGCCTATACACCAAAGGTTGGATCTTCGAGGGCAATGATGTTACAGAAGTGGTTGTAAGATGTACACTAGATGTATCTATAGGGATCTCAGTTTCTAAAGTTTCCCAGTACAAATAGAGGAAACACTACGTCCAGTTCTGAAAACTTCACTTGCGAAAAAGGAATTGCTAAAAGAGAGCAAGTCTAGAGAAAGGCAACATGAATGATTAAATGCTTGAGGGATGCAATGGGGCAGGTTTTTTAAAGCTCTACTAGACTGGAGAGGATGCACTTTCATCAGTGAAGCTGGGTGATACAACAAACCTGGAATGGATTTACTGAAAGTCAGTTGCTATTTGTTAGCAAATGTTTTCAGTCCTGGACCAGATCCAATCAGGTTTGCTAGATCACCCAGCTTCACTAATAAAAGTGTATCATCTTCAGCCTTGGAGAGCTTTAATAAATCAGGCCCAATGTATCAGGAAAAAAACTTGGGTACAGCCCAATATATACAGTATATTCCAGTTTTCCCTAGTTTGTTGTGCCCATCCTACTGCGGGATCACTGGGAGGTGCCCTCTTCATCACTGCCCAGGATGTAAATAAGGAGTAGACTCAAATATTTTAGTTCTTCTACACGTGCCTGTGTAAAGCCATGTATATATCATTTTTAGTGAAATAAGCTTTTAGATGTTCAAAAAATATAGAAAATAAGTCAAAATCATTATAACTTCCCAAGCTAAACCCTGGGATCCAACCTAAAATGTTTCAGGCCAAGGTAAGATGTATTTTGTAGTGGTGGGATAGTTCCAAATAGAGTTGATTTTGATTTGGACTGGAACTGGAATTTGAGCAATCCAAGTTCCGAACCTTTATTCCAACTCTTGTCATATTCCATGGGTCAGACTGGCTGAGGTATGTTATATCTGTCATTGGCCAGTATAGTAAAAGCAATACAAATTCCAACATAGAATTTCTGAACTATGTATTTTTGTCTTCCAAGAACCTGTTTCTTTAGCCTTTTAAACTGAAGTTTTATCTTTTTTCACCATGCTAATAATAAAAAAAACTTTTCTATCCCATCATCAGGTCTTTCTGCTTCTCAATTAAATGCAGGCTGATTATAGCTTGTGGGAGGGGCCAGCAGGGTGCTGTATATAGCTTCCTGAAAACAGGAAACTGTAATAATACCCAGATAAAATGCTGAGCCTTTATGATAAAGAGGACTGCAATCCAATAAATGAAAGGTGTAGGCCAAGAAGTCAGGCTGGGTCGGAAAGGGCTCCTCCAGCCAGGAAATGAGGCAAACTTTTTCTGACCTGCTGCAGTTTCTTAAGCACACTATGAGGCGTTTTCCTACTGACTACCACAATAATGTACAGTGAGATATGGATATAGTAGTTATAGTAGTCCCTGAAGACCTGAAAGTTATTTCAAGCCCCTCCCCCCTACCCACCCTAATAAAATGGACGAGATACACTGTTTTGGAGACTCACACCCCACACACTGTTACAATAAGTGGTACAAGGAGTATTTTGTCAACAAAACAAAAGCAATCCAGATTGGTTGAACTTGATAGATACATGTGTCTTTCTATAAAAACAGGAGCAATGCAGATGGCATGACAGCAAATTTGGTTTAGGGCTTTATAGATGCAACTTATTTTCTGTTATTTTATTTTTTTATTACTTTGCCTGAACCTAAACGTTACATTTAATTTTAGTACACATGGGTGTGATGTATTAAGAGGATTTAGGCTGTTTACCTACCAAGGTGGATCATCAAGGGATAAGCCGGTTAGCTCAGTAAATACGGTAATGGTTCAATTACATACATTAATAAATACCTAATTTCATGCAAAGCAATCTAAAAAAAACATGATTTTTCCTGACACATAATTGGATTGTTGAAGTCAGCAAAACATCATCTCATTTACTAAGCAAAGTGAATGATCCCAGCCTTATGAGATCACAAAGGAATTTTTCCCCCTGTTGGAGCAAATTGAACCAGGCTTTATAAAGTTCTTTTTTGGTTTCCTCTGGATCAACTATGTCTATAGAGTTTTATCTGGGATTTGCTGGTTTGTGATATGTTTATTTCCCTAGTGGTTGAACTTGAAGGATTTATGTCTTTTCAACCCAAATAACTATGTGAACTTTGCAAAAGGAAAAAAATCGCTTTTCTATGTGAACAGCCTATATTTAATTTTTCAGTAAATCAACTCCATGGTATTTTGCTGTTAGAGGGTTTTTCCTTTACATTACATTGTTTTTGCAGGCTGAGCGGAGTGTCCCTCCCCTGTTTGTTTTGTGATGTTTGTATATTCCAGATAAATATTACAATAGCACTTAAAGAGCATTGGTTATTGAAATTACATAAAGGCTTCATGGAAACCTGTCTTTAGTTTGGGATACAAACAATACACAATAGCCTGCATTTTACAAGGCACTGTAATTTTCAAGCTATTTTGGATCCTACCCATCCAAACAACTCCACAACTAAACCAAAATGCATTGACAACATCGGGGTGGAACCCTGGCACTGCTAAATGAACTACTTCCAACATACTTTACAACTGACAACTCTCATAAAATTCTTTGCCTACAACTCTTAAGGCAAAAAAAATCACCAAAATAAATTTTATTAGAAAAAGAACAGACCTGCTGTGGCACAATTAATATGGATTGTGATAGAGACAAAAGCAATTAGGTTTGGAAATCATCCTGATAGAAGTAAGCATGCGTAAACAGGCTCCAAATGTGCGCCAGGAAGTGCTGAAGGCTGGCGCCCTTGTGTAAGGGGGAGAAACGAGGGAAGAGGGGGGCATCTCGTTGGAGATAGAGTAATACCTATTAAACATTATGGGCTTTCTTGTGGTTAAGCTCCCCTTATACCAGCTAGTCTTCTTTTCAAAGCCAAAGGGAAAAAAAAGACAGAGAAAGAGAAAGCATATTAAAATAAAAGGCAGCATGAAACGTATCAAACTCATTACATATTACTTGTTGTGAGAGAGCGAGCATTGCTTGGCCCATCTCCACCAGTCCCATAATACATCTCAGAGGCAGCTAGACATGCTGGTGCCTCGAGAGATACGTTCCCTTTTTAGACTTTATTCTACAAATCAAACACACAGCCCTGATACTGAGCTTCACACGGTAAAGGCGGCTGATTTTTTCCAGTGAGAGGATCTGGCAATGTGGGGCTGTGTATGCAAGGCTGCAATGGTTTTTTTTTTTTGCTGCACTAGAGAACATCAGAAGGTAACATAGAGCCTTTTGTATCAAAGTGTCAGTACTAAGAACTGTTACTTCCCCCACGGCCATCAGTTACGTTCAAACTCGCCTTGGAAAATGACATTTGGAATTTGGAGCCTGATCGCTAACTGGAAAGAGATATCAACGGTTCTTAAAAAGATGTAATGGTAGCCCATGTCATGGTGGCCATGCAGCCTGTGCTGTGTTGTACATTCAGATTGTAAACTGAAATATAGAAAAAAAAGATCAAAATAAATATCCATGATTTCCACTAGGAACACTGCTTGCATGGAGTGTGTTTGGTCTTCCCTTTGCATGGGTTTCCTTCCCCAGTACAGAAAAATGGTATTTTAGGATAAAAAAAAGGCTTACCTCCACACTATAGCAAGCAATCTGCAGCTATTCACCTACTGTGAATTAAAATTATATATATGCTATGTAGGGAGGTTGGGTAAGGACTATCACATTCAGTGACGGATGTGGCCAAAAGTGGACCCCTGAGCAGAACTGGGCATTGTGCTGTATCTACCCCTTGTCCCGTGCAAGCTTGTGGTCTAAAGCAGGTGTGGTGGGCGGGTTGTGTCTCTGGAAGACACGGGACAATTTATTAAAGCTCTCCATAACTGGAGAAGTTAAACTATCACGGGTGATCCAGCAGACCTGAAATCGATTTCTTGAAAATCCTTTGCTCTTAACTAACAAATGCTTTAAATCCTGGACCAAGTTTAATCCAGGTTTGCTGAATTACCCATGCTCTCCCATGATATTTTATCTTTTTCAGTCTTGGAGAGCTTTAATAAATCAGGACCAATGAGTTACAATGCTGCAAATGTTTAGGAAGCTGCATGGGTAGCGTTGTCACCTTTGCATAGGAATTTCATCACCTGGCTACGTTTTCTTGAGCTTCTTTCTAGGTGCAAACCTACTGCACATGGTCTGCCTATCATCTGTGGTTTTCATTAATAGGAGACAAACCACAAAGATCTCTGCAGCCATAGACCACATCCTCCTTGCATAGACTCTAAGCAACCTATAGGGTTTTTTTTATTTTGATCAAATTAAAAGCATGATTTGGTAATACTGAGTTGTATCATCCTGTCTGATTTTAGGGACAGGTTCCCTTTATTACACCCAGTACCAACTCCACACAAATGTCCTTCCAAGGGCGACAATTTACCATAACCTATAAAATTTTGACATAATAAAGTCACAGACATAAATGTTCACGTTTTTTAGATATACAGTTTGGAAACAGCTATTTTTATAGTGCCCGTCAGCTTGTTGTGAAAATTCTTTTATTAGCGGGCTACAGATAAGGGTCGCGACGGCCTCTTTTTATTGTTGCGTGTGGTCACTTTTCATTCTAAGTACGCCATCATTATGTATTCATTTAGTATTGATTTTAACAGCACCGGCCATAAAGAATTAATTTGGCATTTCAAGTAGATGTTGCGTGTTCTTACATAGGAACTGCATTGTAATTCAGTATTAATTAAGATACTATTAAAATAAATTGTTATTGCTTTTCTAATTTAAACTTATGCCATAGATCATGTGAAATTAAATTTAACAGCTGCTTATACACTGGGCTCAGAACAATATGCTTTTTAAGCGCTCGGTATAAAAAAATTGAATGTTGCTAAATGTTCCTAAGAATTCATTGACGGTGCAATGCTGTTGTTGAGCCGGTGCATTTTGGTGCCTAAAAATTGAACGTAAGGATCTGCAATCTAAACACCGACTATCCTACACCCTGACTGACAGCTGTCTGTGGACCTCCATGAAGGTCTCAAGAGGCACAAATGAAGAAGAATTTGTATGGCAATGACCTCAGTTCCTTGCTCATTATGACATCCTTCAAACGTATGACTGGTTCTTTGGATCCAATCATCTTGGCCACTAGGCCAGTTGCACATCTCCAAAGCCATCATGCACAATGCAGTTCCCGTTGTCCTGCAATATACATGCAGACATCAAGGTCTATTTTATTCAATAACTCTCTCCTGGACAAGAAAGTTTTTTAGTGGGGGGGCTGTAAGGTGACTAAGTTCATCTTTAGAATGTACATTAACCTAACACTACAACATATTCCTTACCTTTATCTCATTTTACCCTCAAACTGAACTGAGCCCCAACACTAAGGCCCTGATTTATAAAACTCTCAAAGGCTCGAGAGAATACACTTTCAACAGTGAAGCTGGGTGATCCAGAAAACATGGAAAGGATTTCCAGCTATTATAAATATAGTCGTTAGTTCTTTGTTAGCAAAAGTTTTCAATTCTGGATTCGATCCATTTCAGGTTTGCTGGATCACCCAGCTTCATTGATGAAAGTGTATCCAGCCTTGGAGAGCTTTAATAAATCAGGGTCCAAGAGCAAATCTGACATCACCTTATTAGTTTTAAAATGATGCAACAGCAATTGAATGCCTTATTAAATTTTATTATTATCCAGTGCCAGGGGCTTCCATGAATCCTGACCACTGTATCACAGTGTCAGTTTGAAATTTTCAGTTTCCTTCCAACTCCTTCACATAAGCCCACTAAGGATGCCTATCATAATTGCTAAAATACGTCAGAGGGTGGATAGGATTGACCAGCCTTCAATACAGTCAAGAATGATATAAAGTGACAAATTAGATGTGACCATGTAAAAGTATGTATGGGCAGTGAAAAGTGGCTGCAAACTTCAACTGTAGCCTGTTATGGCAATGGCAGATTTGCTTTAAACCCATGCCCATGCAAAGCATGAACAGAGGTTCATAAAAAAAACAGAGGTTCATAAAAAGACACGCCATCTATTTGCTCTCTAAATGCTCAATTTAGCTGCCAGAAGAGATAGAAAGGGAAATATGTGGTACTTCCAGGCTTGGGGAACCCAGATGTGTTTAGTCCCTCTCTCCAACATGGCTTGCAGAATAGCTGCTTAATCACATGGGCTTGAGGGAGCAGTCCTCAGCCCTAGAACTTCTCGGTTTACTTTGTAGTCAAACACTTTTTTTAACCCTACTCGAAACACCTACACTAACTAGCTCCTGAAAATACCCACAAACCTTACTAAACCCCAGAGTTCAACCACTAAAACCATAATTTTCCACCTAATTAAAAGATATCTAAACCCAAGAACAAGAAACATATTGCAATCTGTCAGTCCATAAATGGGTCCTACATATTTAAAACATTCAGAACATCAGCAAGTACAAAACATTATCTCCTATTATTGCCAGAATTTTCCAATTCTGCAACCCAGGAAGTTGTTTTGGTCCAAATCAGAAGAGCACTGTGGCTGACAACCATTTCTCAACTCATAGAGTACTGTGGAGTGAGCATAGCCAAACTGGGAAGAAGTGTGTTATTTGCAAAAAAAGAAGAACAAAAGCCTAAAAAATGAAAAACAATGCAATCCAATGGGCTAGCCAAGCTGCAATATTTTAGATCTGCTTTAAGCCCAAGATCATATTGTTTTGTTACTGCAATGGTGCTTTACCCTCAAAGCTTCTTTTGCACCAGTTAAAAGAACAATTACCTGTTTATTCTAAAGTCCTGAATATTACTAAATGATCTAAATACGAAAAATAAATTGATGTGGATGGCTAGCTTTAGATAGCAACCAGCACAGATGCAACATGAAACCTGAAAAATGTGGAACATGCCTCTGAAACGAAGTTTAATCGTCCATCTTGTTTTATTTGTAAATCATAATGTGCCTTTTTTCATTTGCCCATAGTCAAATGTCTGCTAAGGTTTTGTGAGCAGCTGTGTGTAATAGCGATACCACCTGCTTGCTGAGCCCGAGGTGTCCCGGAGTAACCGAATGCTGCTCGCTCATTGCTCTCTCCTTCGTCTTTACATGCAGTAATCTGTCCAGGTTAAAGAAAGGAAATACAAGCAAATTAGCACGGGGGGGGGTTTGCTATGTGGAGTCTAGACGTTACCCAGTATTAAGTTACAAGAGGATTAATGGCCCCTGGGGTCCACAAACCTGGAGATAGAGATGAGCTAAAAGCAGGTAATATACTCATGGGTTCTCATCATACATGCAGGTCTCAGATTACCAGACATTACCGCCGCAAACCCAAAATAAAAAGGTTAATCGATATGGGTATAATATGGAGGAGTAATCTCTGCTTGAGATTTAAGAGTAAAACAATGCATTACTTGATTGGATGTAAAATGGCCTTTCAAAGTCTACTCCTAATGCAAAATGTGTAATAGTTTTATATATGTGTGCGTATGTATGAAAGTTGTGGTCTTTCTGCAAAGGTTATGCAGGGCCCCTAACTAGTCTGAACTAAAGCTTATTTGTCAGACACTGTGAATGTTCAACATGCAAATCTGGCAACTAGAATTTTCAGAAAAAAGCACCATTTACATTTCTTTGTTGGCACATTTTCTTGATATGTAAATAGGCCAGGCCTGATTTAAATAAAGCTATCAGAGACTGGAGAGACTACACTTTCATCAGTGAAGCTGGGTGATCCAGGGAACCTGGAATGGATCTGGTCCAGATTTCAAAATATTTACTAGCAAATAGCAAATGACTTTGAAGAAATCCAGTCCAGGTTTGTTGGATCACCCAGCTTCACTGATGAATGTGTATCCTCTCCAGCCTTGGAGAGCTTTGATAAATTAGGCCCATAGTGTTGAAATAATAGCATTAAACAGTTTAGCTTCCCATTCCGGCCATGTCAAATTTTTGTTTTACCGCAATGTTTTAACTGAATGGAGGTGGTTATGAACTATTTTGAGCGTGTGTTTGAACAGAGCGTGTTTGAACAGAGCAGTGGTTTGTGGTGCAGTTTCTGAAAGCGAGAAAACATGTCCACCATTCTTCCATCAAGCCCACATGTGTATATATATATATATATATATACCATGGGGATTACCATGAAACACGGTATTCCAGGCTTTTTATTCAATTTCAGGAAGCTTTATCCACTTTTATATACAAAAACTCCAAACAGAAAGAAAATGCCAGGATTTTTCCTCACTGGGGATGAATGTCATTAACACATGACAATCAAACACACAAATTACCAACACACAAATTTAGTAGAAGACCTTCTTCCAGCTCAAAGGCTCCATACAGCCCCTCTGCCTTAGTCCTACCTAGTCTCAGGCTGCAACTTCCCCCCAGTTTCAAAGACCTGGTCCAATTTTATAATCAATGGCCAAGGGCTTCACAACCATTCTTTTTGGGGTGCAATATATATATATATATATATATATATATATATAGATGTAGATATATATATAGACCATCTGTACTATGTCAGAGTCAGGGTTAGCATGATGACTGGAGTGGTAAGAAAATAACAGATATGCTATTCCTTGCAATGCCCTTTCTGTGAGCATTGTCTGTAATAGAGTAATGGCTAGGCCTTCAATTCTGCCCATTAGTAGAATATGCGTATTGTAAATACATGAGAGACGAGTTGTTAGCATAGGTATTTCAGTATTCTTTACAATTTATGTGATATCTGTAGATCCAAATAAATGCCAAAAGCTATACTCTCAAGTATAGACAATGGCATTTGATGCTGCAAAGGAATTTTAGATTTTCTACACCAATATAATAAATACACCCTTTAAAAAAAGAGTAATAAAATGAAAACTATGAATCATTTATTCATTTATAGTCCGTTGTTCTAAGAAGTGTGTAGAGCTTAAGTTAAAGCCTGCCCGCCTCCTTTTTCTATCAATGGTGTGTACTGGACAAATTGAAAGCAGATATAAGAACATTGCTTTTTCTAAACAAGATAAGGTTACAGCTGATTCCTAACCTACAATTTAACAATGTAAATTTATATAGAAATCATGTAGATAAGAATACATTTTAAGCTTTTCAAATGTAATATATGTGTAGCTATGTCTGTCTGTTGTGCAGCTGCAGACCTCTCATATCTGCTCAATTGCTCACCACCTACTTCTAGAGAAAGTTCTGCATCCCCATATAGACATTTGGTTTATGCAGTAATACAGGGATGCTAACAAATCTGGCATCTATTGTTCTTCATATATTGGGTATCACATAGTCATGCATTCTCACCAGCATATTTCAGAGCTTTAGGAAAAATGAGCTGTAGAGTGGTTTGAACGCACATTTGGCCCAGAAAACAGATATCCATTCCCATTTGCTTCTATAACTTTGTATTCACAAAATGAACCTGATTGCTAGTATTATTTTCGTTGATTTTCCTTTCAGGTTGGTTTAGGGCTGAGTGGTAAGGAGATTGTAAAGATATTTGCAGTTTTGTTTGTTGTTGATAAAATCAAATTGCAACAATTCTCTACTTGTAGATTTATATTAAAAAACATCTTAACAATAAAATGATTTTTTGACTATAATGGTACCTTGAAACTCCCAAATTTCCATTTCTCAAATAAATATTAGAAAACAAAGTGAAGATGTGTTTTATCAAGGTTTAGTCCAGCTGTGTCTTGCCGGTGGGGCTCAGGTGCTCATGGTATTAGAGAGGACATATGAGCACCAAAAAGGTATTAACACCCTTTTATAGTTCTGTTTCTTTGGTATTTATCAAGGCGAGAAGCACCTTTTATGTTTTGCCTGTCCCAGCTGTCAAATAACCAAAGAACCGGCTGCATTCGTGAAAATCCAAAATGAACCTCATCTCAAATGATCTCTCTAAGCAGTTTGTTTCTCCCACTTTGAAGCCTGTGGCAAGTTGGCCAATTTTTCAGCTGAATATTTTTGCTTGATCCACCTGCCATTGTGACCGAGTTTTGTTTAATATGTTGGTGGCTTTGATAATGTGTCTGTATATGATACAGAAAGGTTCTGCATAGGTTTATACCCCTCAATCCTAATTGTGTCTTGGGTACGACTATGTAAAGGCACCGCTGGGGTGTAAAGGATTAGGGCTGGAAAACAGAAGTCAAAAACACTAATTTATTAA
>NW_027317141.1:0-25000 GCF_032062135.1 Pyxicephalus adspersus
ACTAATATCATGTCCATATTCCTGGTTTGCTGGATAAACAAGGTTCATCCTTGAAAGTCTCTCATCTGCAGTCTTGAAGAACTTTAATAAATGAGGCCCAAAATTATTGAGGTGCGGTTGGAATGCTGGCAAAGCAAGTCAAATGTTGCATTTTCGATTGGACAGCATGTGCATCTATATAAAATTTTACATGGACTGTGGAATCATGGAGGTGACCTATCTGAAGGGATTAGGGCACTACCCAATGACCTCTCTCTATACAAACACCTACCAGTACACCTTTTATTTGAAAAAACTCATAGGGGTCTTGATAATTATTTTTTTACAGATCTGCTATACATTTTATACTGCTAGAGAGCTACCAGCTGCCTACAGTAGGAAATCTTGAGCCTGGGGTCATCTCGTTAGAGAGCAACGTTATATTATTCTATCTTTGTATTATTGTGATACACTCAATTTAACTTGAATTATACTTCTTACATTTAGTGGTTTGTTGAGATGGCCTTGTGAGCCTCATCAAGTAAAAAAAAATATATTTATATATACATATATATATATATATATATATATATATATATATGTCCCTCAGGGGTGGATCCTGGATGGCAGGTACACCCCCGAGCTTTACAGTAGGTTGTGGATTATTCCAAAATAAAAACAGCCTATGTACTGTGGAAAGATTCCAGAATATTTGACAATCAACAGTCACAGTATGGTTGTTTGGGAGTCCTGGACTTTGAGATATGGGAAAAAGTCTAGATGGGCTCGTCCCATCCCACTGATACCACCACAGTACATACAAGGATTTCACAGCAGCGAGTCTTTCCTACTTCAGATCCAGTCCTCAGGATGTCCACACTTCTTTTGACTGCAGTTAAAAACAGTGTTATCCCCTTATAAAGGAACATAAACAGACCCGCAGACAGAATTAACAGATGGTAAGTAGGGAATTCAGAAAAACTGAAACATCTGTATGTATGTTAGTTACAGACTGCATTATGTAAGTTATTTTTGTTTTCACCAAGAGCCCCGCTTTATATCAGATTAACCTTTCTTTTGAAAATCCAAGACGCTCTCAGAACCTTCAAAGAACAAACTATTCTGCAATAAACATATATTTTCATTGTTCAGTTTTAACTGTTGTCTATTGTATACTTTTATAGAAATTGTTGAAATGAGACCTTAGAAACAGAAGGTTTAAATTTAACAGATTGAGGTAGGTGTTTAATTGTATAGGACAGCTTGAACACTGCCTGATTTAGATTGGAGCAGTACTGTTTTTCTTTACAATAGTTTTTCCAGTAATTCTTTTCTGAAATTAGATCTCTGCATGCACCGCAATAGGCCTAATGTTAGCAAATGAATTGCTGGATTTCTTTCATTCTTTTCTTACCATCAGTTATTATGTTGTTTAGCTCACCGAATCTATTTTTTTCCTTTTTGTAAAATGACTGCTCTCCAAAAATGCTAAGTGTAGCTGTCAAAAGTTTAAATGAAAGGCTATTATATAATTACAGACATGTTAATCGTGCTAAGTGGTGATAAGGAAAAACAAGATAGATGGTTTGCAGCTTCCAAAATTCAGACATCCTCTAAGTGAACTCCTTCTAAAATTATGGCGTTCTGAAAAGGAACCGATTATTATAGCCAGGTATGACTGTGCAGGGAGGTTAGTGTCATTTACACAAGAAGGAGACTGGAGTAAGTTTTGAAAACTTATTTTTCTATTTAAGTTCAAGATGAAACGTTTTTTAGTTATGGAGTGTGGAAAAGTTTCTCTATATAAATCATTATTTGGGGAACTTTCATTCTACTTTTAGGGCTGTTTTTATAAAACAAAGAATCTGACATCCCATCAAACATTCCTTCAGGAATCTTCTAGGTCCATGTATGTATGGCAGTAAATGATTCCCACCATAGAATGACAGATAAATAGAGCCCTTAGTGTTGCTTTATTACCAAAATTCCCATTGGGTTTCCCTCATACTCGACCTCCATGTCATGTGGTTGGGTGGAGAACCACAACTGCTTTCCAGTGCTTTCCAACCTCTATAAACCACATGCAAGCAAGTCAATTAGGAAGGACAGCCATAAGCAATACGTTGTGTTCAGCAACTGCCACAATCCATCGCATTTGCCTACAACTGTCTGCACAAAGTAATTCCCAAGCATTCATTTTATTTGGGGTAGTTTGGAGAGCAGTTGAGTCTTGCCACTGTGGTCCCCTGGAGGTCTAGAATTGGCCTTACTGGCCATCATATCACCACCTATTAAGGTAGCTTTAACAAAAAGAAGCAAAGTCTTGCCTCATCCAAGATTGTTACTCCACAAAGAGCCACAGTACAGAGCAAGACGTGGTAAGTCGATAATAAAGAACGGATCAGCTATGGGGAGACCACAGAAAATACTAGCATACAAGAAGGGGACTGGAGTAAACTTTTTTTTAAACTTATTTTTATAAACTTAATTTCAAGTAAAAATACAGATAATTTTTTTTTAGTTACAGATAGTGAAAAAGGAATGATATATAATTTTTTTTTGTCTATATTCCCGTTGGACAGATCCGCCTCACTACCTGTGTCAGTAATTGCCTGATCAGAAATCAAGAGGGAACTCTCCCCAATGAGAACAATGCTGCAGATTTACATAAACATGCTAAACATGCTAAACAAGCTAACGGACGCTAACGTTTAGGAAAAAATTGCACCAAACATCATATGTGTGTTAAAAATTAGGACCAAGAATCACAACATTTTGCCCTGCGACACCCAAAACAATTGCACCAATTTAGAGAAGGCTAAAACCAACCTATCCTACTGGGAGAACCCAGAACAATTATAACACATTTAGTAGACAATGGAAATGATATTGTAAAATATTTTCATGTACTAGAATCATTTTATTTCCCTCAGCAGACAGACATTAACATAACATAAACCCAATCAATTGTACATAGTGCCTGGGGTGAATACATTTAGTTGAAAAACTACATTTTTATTCTGTAAAACTTCTTATTTTTATGTAAAAAAATACACCCAAATTTGCAAAAAAAAGCCTTACAAAAGAAACATCTGTTACAGAGGTGAAGAAAATTTTTTTATTAGGGAGCTAATAAAAGATTTAATGCTGAAAACATTAGCAGAGAATGTATAAAGGAAACATTGTGAGATGAACAACTATTAGAATTCAAAAGGAATTATGTATAAATGTTTTAAATGTGAAAATGTGTCAATTGGGGTAAAAGTTGGGTGAATCTTGGATAAACATATTCATAAATATATCCTGTACTAGGTACTAGTAATGAAGGCAAAGTTAGTAGTTTTAATATTTTTACAGTTTAGGTGGAATAAATGCAACTTGGGTTAGCTGTGAGCTTTAGATACTCACCGCTCACCAAGTTTGCACGTGAATGTTCATAGCAACCACATTCCAGTTCACCTCTTGTGATTTCTAGCTGGTTGTTTGCTTTGACAAACACTTTCTTGCTTACTTAGCTAGTGGAAAGCTGTCCAACATGTACACCGATTTGTAAATCTAGTTTATAATGTAAAAAGTCAGTAATGTTCCCATTGGTTTGTAGTACCTTTATCAAGGTTTGTTTGCAGCAAAGGTTAAACAAGCCTGTACTACTTTAAGGCTAGTTTGAGAACACACGGAGACTTTCCCATACTTTGGATCTGGTGGCAGTTGTTGGACTATATTTTATGTCTTGTGTTAGTTGGAGATAACACAAAGTTGAGGACTTCTCTGTTCCCATGTGATATTGATATTTTGCCCAGTCTCCAAGCACGAGCATTATCACATGAAAGTGAGGAGTAAGTGACCTACAGATCTCCAACATACCTGGAGGTACTCATTATTTCTCCTTGCGTCTGGCGGCTAGTGGCTCCTGAGGATCTAAGGTGATCAAAAACCTACTGCTTTGCCTGGTGCCTAAACTGCCCTGAAAGCCCTGAGAAAAAAACAATAGTAAGCCAAATTTTCCACAAGATTTACAAGTGTTCACACAGGAGACCTGAGAGCAGGCCTGGGAACAAGCTTCCTCCAACGTGGACCTGAAACCAAATAAGTAAAAAATTGCTATGTTATAGAGAAGATTGAGGTATGTGAATTGTGCCCAAGTAATAGACAGATTTTTCATTTTCCATACACAGTATCAGCCAATAGGAACACCAACAGCTATCTACCTTGCCAACAGGCTTAGTGCTCAACAGTTTTTTTTCTATGACATATAAGCACACTAAGCCCATGGCTATCATACATGGTGCACATTGGTTGTCTGCTTGTTACAGGTAAAGGGTCTGTTTATTTCAGAAAGGTAGGTGTAGTATTGAAATTGTATATTCAAATATAAACCAGCCTAACAGACCTTGAACTGCACAAAGACAAATACACTTATGCCAATGCACTCTTGTATCTACAGTCTTGAAACCTGGTATCCGCAGTGTTCCCATGTGGACTTCCACCACTTTTCCAGCTACTTGCTAATTGATTGGTAAAGTCCTTTCCAGACTTGGGTTGCCCCTTGTGGGTAGCGACTCCCAGCCATCTCTCAATACTGTGTGGTTTAACCTTTATTGCATTCAACCTGTGAGTCATTACGGTGAGAGCTGTTGAGGTTGTGGTTTGGTGTGGTTGAATGTTTTCAGGTAGTGGATGGATCATTCTCAGTACTCCAGCATCAACTCCTTTCAACCCCTTTCTAACCACTCTCTGCTAACGCAGTTGCATTCAAGTCAATAAAATAGGCTGACAGCTTAAGGGTGGCCAAAACAACATGTTCTGTTCAGACACTGCACCCTATAATCCACCACAGCCATCTACAACTTCCTGTACTAAGTGGTTCTCAACCGATCCCAGTTGAATAGGAGTGGTTGGGAGAATGGTTCAGCCTATGCTTGACCATTGTGGTCAACCGCAGGTCTGAAATTAGCATTACTTGTCATTATTTCACTACTCAGGGTGAAGCTCTAACAAGATAAAGAAATATCCCGCTTCAATGAAGATGGTTACTCCACACAAAGCCAAAGTACACAGCAAAACATGGTAAGTCGGTAATGTGGAAGAGACTGACTTTTTTAACCACAACTTACACAATTCAATTTCTCTTTAAGAGACAGTGCTCAGTACTTTACACAGGTATTGTGCATCTTTCTTTGGGCAACACAGGCAACTACGGTATATATTAATGCTTCTTAGAAATGTCCTTAATTTTCTTTAGTTATATGACAATAAAACTCAATGACTGAAAATTATAATGATTTCCTAGTGCTGCACTGACGCATGAATGGTAGTTTCCATTCTTGATAATTTTTGTAATAAAACATGGTTTTTACTCTTTGTATTTTGGTCCTAATAATTCTAATATTTAAATGATATTGTAGTAAAGCCCTGAAAGATGTCAGTCTTCTATAACAACATGGGTAAATCGGAACTGTTTGTAATGCCCACTAATGTAGCAACAAAGCAACTAGATGTATGGCAAAGGAGGGTGTGCTTATGTTTTTTGTTTCAAAGGGAAAAGGGGATTGAAGCACACTCTATTACATCTATACCTAAATATACCCATTACTAGGTTACAGTACACAGCATATTATATAAATCGGTATCCGGAAACTGAAACTCCAGTACGCAGTCCAGTGCACTCTGTTTACTCCCTCCAATGGCATTGCTTGCAACAGCAAAGAGTATCAAGCAATTAGCTCAGCATCCCCTTCACATAAATTGAGTCTATGTGCAGCTGATAGGGATTTAGGAGTATGTGCTAAAGTCAATAGGCACAGTAGTTCTGGGGTATGACCTTGCCTTGCCATTGGCTACTGGTTCCTTATAGCTTCTTAGCTCCCAGGAACCAGTTGTCCATTGTAGTGTTTAGCCTGTCTGACCTGTTAGTGGTGGGATTATCTGTTTGATTACCTGTTGCTGACAGGTTTTCAGAACCTGTGATTGTTTGCTACCTGGGTCGACCTTTGTTTGTGACCCCAACTTTTCTTGTCTTAACCTAACCTATGGTACCTTATGTTTCCTGGACTTGCCTCTGATGGACTCCCATGTTCTGCATTATTTGTGGATCACCTGGTTACTGACCCTGGACTGTTTGATTTACCATTGTGCCCCGTGTTTTGCTCTTGCAGGCTTCTCATTCCTTGTTAGTCTATTTGAGACACCATTAATTGCCCACTAAAAAGTGCAGAGTTTTATTGGAGAATTGGCACTATACACTTTATCATAGCTGTCGCCAACTTTTTCAGACCCATGGACCCCGCATGCGCGCGGAGCCGTTGTCACTCAAAGGGAAAGAAACTTTCCTCATATTGATGTCATGATGCCAGAACCTGCCCACTCTCCCATTGCAGGTCTGAGCCTGCGATGGGAGAATGGATGTGTTGTGTCAAGAGACACAACCTGCCCACTTCCCTGAGCCTTCGATCTTTACAGGGGACATGGTCCATGGCTCTGCCCGATGCGCTCTCCCAGCATTGTTCTACTGGCCCCACTCGGACCATCGCTTGGCGACCACTGCTTTATATGACACAGCTACACCTAATAGAGTGACCCGAGTATAAACTAAGAATCTTTTTCTAATGAAATTTTGAGGGGGGGATCTTGGTTTTTATTCAGGTATATATGGTATATTTTTAGCCCTTACTTCCATTGTACATTCATGTTAGATCTCTACCCCACCCTTGTATATCCTATTTAGAGGACACGTGTATGTAAGTGCCTTTGACGAAGCCGTGGGCAAAAAGGTAATGTGCAAATTTTAGCACAATTTGTTACAATTTTCAGCACCTTTTTGATTTGTGTTACCATAGGTGAGCCATTAGGGCCATCACACTGTTGAAGTTTCATTTATTTTTATTTTATTTTTATTTTTAAATTGCAAGCTGAAAAAACCTTAGTTAATAACTATTCCGGAATACTTCTTTTATAAAGACAGACAGTGACAGGGTCACTGTAATTTTGATGGTATTTAGTGGCTGAATAACATTATAAGGTTTTATTTCCTGGTTTTGGCTAAGTTTAGGAAGGTTATTTTTTTCTAATGTAAGTATTTAACAAATGCAGAGATGGATAAACCAATCTGCACATCACATTTTTGTTAAAGGATCTTTTTTACAATTCCTTGGAACTGTTTTTTCTTTTTACCTGGAAACACAGATCATGCAGTTTACGATCAGAAATACCCTCTTGACATGTATTATGCCCCTGTATTACTTTGCTAAGATATACTCATTCCAGATCATCTTGACTTGAATCACTATTTGTGCGCTGGAGGATGTTTGATGTTTTTCTTCTTACACTTTGCATATCTGATCAATTATCCAATATTCAATGCACACACTAAACCATGAGCCAGGGAGCGTAATTCTGATTTGAGATAAGGTGACTGACGAGATTTGACGTTGGTTTAAAACTACTTATTTTCACAAAAGAAAAAGCTTCATGACTCGTTATCATTGTTGTGAATCTATCACATGGAAAGCAATGTTTTAGAACATTATCAGCCTTATTCAATAACACATTAAAAGTGCTAGAGCTATCTTAACAGTACACTAACACTCTCTGATTGCTGGTAAAAGGACACACAGGTTCAGCTAGAAGTAATAGAGATTCATCAGTTTATCACTCATTTATTACTTTTTGTGTTGGTTTCTCCTTAAAAGAATCCAACTATTATCATCAAGCAACTGCATTCACATGCTTGCTTACTAGCCTTAATTCTGCTGTAGCTATTCACCAAACATAATGCTGCCATGACAAACCAATCCACAAAAGCATATTATCCCTAAAAAACCTCCTCCTACTGCCTGAACCAGAACCTTCCACTGAACAGACCAGCCCCTAAGGTCTCATCCCATTGTAGTTTGATCCCGCCTATGAGGAAAGTCACCACCTGTTTCTTAACCCTTTGCATGACTCTTTTTAATATCCTGTCCTGCATCCCTTATTCCTATTCTGTTTCCTTTTCTTTTGCTCTAGGCCATTCCAAATTTTTTTGTTGACCTGCCAGACACCAATCAGCGAAGGCCTCTAGAAAATAATTTCAGTTTTAAAGACCATGGTACACTCAAAAAGTATGGGGCATATTGATAAAGCAGTGAATCAGACATTCAGCAAACATTTGCTCCAGGTGAATTTTCCAGGTGTGTGTGTTTTAAATGGCAGTGATTGATTTCCCACAAAAGTATGCTTAGAGAAGTCAAATTCACTGCCTATTGAATAGATCCCTAAATATTTTCTTTTTGTAACTGTATTTTCCTTTAACTATGCATTCTGATGAATACATTACCTTCAAACCATTCCTCTATTTTATGCTTTTCTCAGGAATAATAAATACACTGAATATATTTTTAACACACAATAGGCCGTTTCTTTTCCACCCAATTTACACCTTAAAATTATGGCTGCGTTCCCATTACACCAACCACATGAAGTTACTGTTTAAATCACCATCTGATTTCAGGGATTTTCTTGTTTTTCATGCTGGTCTTAAATTACACAGTTTTTTTTACATGTTTTCTTTCTGTTTTGAGATAGTACGTATTTGCAAATTGCAGCTGATAGTGCTTTTAAGATATTATGCTTAATGTAATAATGTTAGGTAATGATCAGTTCTTGTAGGCATACACCACAGGAAATAAGATTTATCACGAAGGGAAAGGCGGCAAGTTTTGAAATTGGTTCTCTTTAAATCCAAAAAATACAGGTTTCTGAACTGAACACATGGGATTTGTTTCCATAGGTTTACTTGAAGAACATATCGAAGTGGCCTAATCTGCAATTAATCTATTTTTTATTTGTTGTTGAAATGACATTGCTGTTAAAATGTGAATGAAAAAAAGACTGTTTCATGAAACAATAATAAAAATAATAATATTATTAAACACTTAGGGGACTGCTTGTAAAGCAGTGAATCTGACATTCACCAAACATTCTCTGGTTTAGAATCAGTCATTGCTATTGAAAACATATGGCTCTGACCCAGTAGTCATCCTACTAAATTTAAAACCCTGCTCACTCATTGCTAAACAATTCAGACCCCTGACCCATAGCAAAGCAAACTGTAGCTAGACTCTGGCAATCACCCTTCCTACACTATTCAGATGAGAAGAAATGCGCCTCCTCTACCCTGGCCATGGAAAATCTTACAGCCCAATTTACTGATACTATGCCCTGATTCATGGTCATTTAGTCACATGGATCACAAGTTTTTTTCCCAGGCCCTACTACTTCTATAGACTCTTATCCATAAAGCCATCAAGTAGATGATGCAAAACTTCCTGGACACTGATATCTCTTAGGTCCTCATGTCCTCCGTTCAGCATGGAGGATATCGCACTGTTCCCCACACATCCTCCGTCTCGTCTTCTTTCCTTCTTTCTTTTATTTCATTACCCTCTTAGATACTCTAGTTTTGGGCTCTTCTCCTAGTACTTGGTATTTGCCATGAACAGGATGGGTTACCCACACCTTTTATGGGGTGCCATCTATACCAGTGTTTTCCAACAAGAGTTCTGTGGAACCCCATGGTTCCTCCAGAGGTTGCCGGTGGTTCTTTCAGCAAAAAGCAGTTTGTGACTCTCAGGTTAGTTTAACAGATTCCAATTATCTTTTTGGCTATCTGTAAGAGTGGCAGCCAATGGCCAGCAATGTAAGAGGCATTCTTCTCACTGAGCACCACACTAGTATACCGTGAGATGTAGATATGGTAATTATTATAGGGGTTTCCTGACGACCTGAAAGGTATTTCATGGGGTTTCCCTATTTTAAAAATGTTGAGAAACACTGCTCTGTACAGTCTTATGAGAATGTTATTCCTGGATGTGCCCCTCACCCAGTCATATTCTCAACACATATGTACTAGTCTCATCCCATTTTGCAACTGTACAAACTTATCTTCTTTAGTATAATTCGTATAATTGCTGTCTTTGTTCGTTCTCTTATTTGAAAACCCAATAAAATATTTGAAAGGAAAACACATGGACCTTGAAGATTTCCCCCCAAAGAATGCTAGGTGACATGTATTGCTTTACAAACAGACCCTTTAAAATGTTTTAGGCTTTCCTTCGTCCTCTGAATTTTTCCTCCCATTGGACTTTCTTGAACACACTTCAAATGTTGGAAAACAAAGCCTTAACCTAGCTGGACAACTAACTACCTATTATGTAGCCTCTTGCTAATAAACAGAAAACAAGATACGGACAGTCTTTTGTAAAAGGCTATTTTGACATCTTACAGGGAAATATGTTTTTTTTAAACTCTCTTCCCCTTTAGAAGTGAGAAGTTTAGAAGTGGGAAGCCAGTAAGCTGCCATCAGCATGAAGCCGATTACTAAAAGGGAGCACCTGAACTCCAAGTCAAGGTAAACACTGGGACAAGCACGAAGTAGTGAACTTCTACTACTTTTGTGGTGCCCTAATGCACAAAGCATATTGCATAATACCTGGGCTCTACATGTACCCCATATACTGTATGACCTTACCTTCTATACTATACAACATTTTGTCACTATATATATATATATATTGTCATTCATATTTCCCTATAGCCAATAAATAAGATTTGCAGTAATATAGGGAACATCATAAATTGTTATTTAGTTTTTGAATTACCATGAATGTTTACCTTCCCAAAGCTAAGCGATGGTTCTGTTTGCTAGGACAACAGTTGAAGCCTCTTTAGCACATCGACCCCCGTGTATTACATAGCACCATGCGTGGTAAGTATTTAATAACAGGACCCCTGACCAATGGGTCAAAGAGTTTGGATCTGGTTCAATTTCAACATAGTTTCTCCAGCAAGTCCCCGCACTCCAGGTCATCCAATGATAGGCTGCCAAATTGCCATGCCTGTCTTTCATGATGGGGTATAGCTAAAGTCAGGAATGACATCAGTGCAGCCCAGCTGAGCCATAAAGCCAATCTAGCCAGTGAACGTTCAGCCACTAAATAAAGAATGAGCTCCAAATCTAGGCCATTTAAAACATTAAAAAAACTATTTTTTGCAACTGACCAAATCTGATTTGATCACATCTCTACTCCAGACACACTTGGTAGGACTGTTGACAACATGTTTTTAACAACATTGTGCATTGCAACAGATTTTTAAGGATTTTTAAGTTTTTCCTTTTTTAGCAAACATGTGACAACCTTGTAATGTTGAGATAAACAAGAAAAGAAGCCATGAAAATGATGATTTTGCATTGCACTATATACACTAGTCCTGAAAAGATCACAGAATACAGATGCTCCCATCACCCAGGAGACTTTTGGGAATAGCAGTTCTTTATGTTAATTTAAAATGATGGTAAGGATGTCAGATCTATACTCGTTCCCTTGTGTTTTCCTCCTACAGTTCCCTGTCCTCATGGGAGGAAGGCGCCACGAGCAAGTGTGAGCATTTCAATATATTCACAATCTCTCCTGAGCGTAATATTTTTAGGTCATAACATACTTAAGGCTTAATACACTAATAAAGTGTAATTCATGATACTCTTAGCCACTAGTTTTTAACCAGTGGTATATATACCCCAGGGGGTATTTCTGATTGGTTTAGGATGTGCATTTACTTCATATGACATGTTCTTCATTAAAGTTATGCTTTTGGAAAAAATGCACTCTACACTATATAAAAAGATGTCAGGGAGTGTTATTATGTATTTAAATCAATTTAGAACCATTTACATATAATCAGGGAGTACTGGTGATAAATAAACATAGTCTTATGATGGAGCCTGCACAGGTAGTGCTATGTTTGTCTGCTGGGTTTTTAATGGTGAGGTAGTAAGTTCCCTTCTCTCTTTTTTTACTATCAGTTACTGCCGCACCCCTTAACAATTGTGTATTATAAGGAAAAAAGAGAAGAAGAGAAGAAGAAAGGCAGGGTTTCTTTGCCGCAATCAAACTATATATTTATCATCACATATAAAGGCAGACATATACACTTTCAGGTAAGTGATATAACACATATAAAGTCATACACAGCAGAATCCTTCCACAGTTTGGGTCCACCCCATTGACATCATGGGGTGTTGTTGACCCATATACTAGATATATAAATTCCTAAAATAGTTCTGAATTAAACATGGCCTAACCCCGACGCGTTTCGTTGTCTGGCTTCCTCAGGGGAAATGTATGTGCAGGTTAGCAGAGCTGTAATCAAGGTGATGCCTTCCAGTGGTAGTTAGATAGGGAAGCAGTGTGAGTTTGATTAATTTGACTTTGGGTTCTTAGTGTTGGACTAGGAGCAAGACTGCAGAGTGTGCAGCTTGGTGGTAGAATATGAACAGAACTGCAGAGCGTGCAGCTAAACAAAAAAGTGACATTTCACTCAGTGTTACAGAGTATGCAGCCAGACAGGCTATGTATATACATCAGATAATACTTGAAAAAGATAAACGGTCATGCTCTGACCGAGTGAAAATTTGACATGTGTGCACTCGTGCATCTACAATAGTGGACTGACCAATGACTGATCAGGAACAACCACTGTTCACTCATCTAGAGCAAATGACAGCAGGATGGTTCTTCCTTGTCCTCATCCTCTTCACCCTATAAAACATAATGGGCACTGTGTGTACAGCACTCATTTCCTCATCTGTCATTGGAAAAGATCACAAAAGATTGTTCCCAGCAATATTCCTGTGATGTCCATCAGATGTCTGCAGGAGGTTTTAGTTTCTGTTGCCGTCCCATTGGAACTGATAATGGACAAATCTTGCAGCTTACGTATTCGTCCCTATAATAAAGGGAAATTATTTTAAATCTACAGTGCTCAATCAATGAACTAATGATCATTCTACTAGAGTATCCGAATCAAAGGTTTATTTTATTAGCCAAGAATATAGCGTTATCAGAATCAGATTAGCAATGATAACGTATATGATTCTTACAATACCAAGCTTCTTTAAAGAACTCCAGACAGATAAAATAAAGCAAAACATTTTTTTTTTGTTTTTAATGCAAGCAGTTTAGGCTGGCTTTGACTTGAAAGCACAAGCAACCAGTCCGGGTTCAGCATAGATCAGATTTAAAGGCAGCACAAGCAGCCTGTATTTTTTTCTCTGTCTTTTCACAAGCTAAGGGTGCAGATGAGACCTGTAATTGTTTTTAAAATGCAGCAGAGTCTCCTTCCCTGCTGTAATGATGAACAAGTAGGAATGTAGAGTTTCGGAGGCAATATAGTTACAGTTAGTGGTGAGCAAATCTGCTGAGGTTTGAGGTTCACTCAAAATATAATTCTCTCTGTACCATATAAACTCACAGCCAATGTTTTCCATACCAGTTGTTTGGGTTTGCAACAAATTGGGTTTCCCTCATACTCGACCTCCATGTCATGTGGTTGGGTGGAGAACCACAACTGCTTTCCAGTGCTTTCCAACCTCTATAAACCACATGCAAGCAAGTCAATTAGGAAGGACAGCCATAAGCAATACGTTGTGTTCAGCAACTGCCACAATCCATCGCATTTGCCTACAACTGTCTGCACAAAGTAATTCCCAAGCATTCATTTTATTTGGGGTAGTTTGGAGAGCAGTTGAGTCTTGCCACTGTGGTCCCCTGGAGGTCTAGAATTGGCCTTACTGGCCATCATATCACCACCTATTAAGGTAGCTTTAACAAAAAGAAGCAAAGTCTTGCCTCATCCAAGATTGTTACTCCACAAAGAGCCACAGTACAGAGCAAGACGTGGTAAGTCGATAATAAAGAACGGATCAGCTATGGGGAGACCACAGAAAATACTAGCATACAAGAAGGGGACTGGAGTAAACTTTTTTTTAAACTTATTTTTATAAACTTAATTTCAAGTAAAAATACAGATAATTTTTTTTTAGTTACAGATAGTGAAAAAGGAATGATATATAATTTTTTTTTGTCTATATTCCCGTTGGACAGATCCGCCTCACTACCTGTGTCAGTAATTGCCTGATCAGAAATCAAGAGGGAACTCTCCCCAATGAGAACAATGCTGCAGATTTACATAAACATGCTAAACATGCTAAACAAGCTAACGGACGCTAACGTTTAGGAAAAAATTGCACCAAACATCATATGTGTGTTAAAAATTAGGACCAAGAATCACAACATTTTGCCCTGCGACACCCAAAACAATTGCACCAATTTAGAGAAGGCTAAAACCAACCTATCCTACTGGGAGAACCCAGAACAATTATAACACATTTAGTAGACAATGGAAATGATATTGTAAAATATTTTCATGTACTAGAATCATTTTATTTCCCTCAGCAGACAGACATTAACATAACATAAACCCAATCAATTGTACATGGTGCCTGGGGTGAATACATTTAGTTGAAAAACTACATTTTTATTCTGTAAAACTTCTTATTTTTATGTAAAAAAATACACCCAAATTTGCAAAAAAAAGCCTTACAAAAGAAACATCTGTTACAGAGGTGAAGAAAATTTTTTTATTAGGGAGCTAATAAAAGATTTAATGCTGAAAACATTAGCAGAGAATGTATAAAGGAAACATTGTGAGATGAACAACTATTAGAATTGAAAAGGAATTATGTATAAATGTTTTAAATGTGAAAATGTGTCAATTGGGGTAAAAGTTGGGTGAATCTTGGATAAACATATTCATAAATATATCCTGTACTAGGTACTAGTAATGAAGGCAAAGTTAGTAGTTTTAATATTTTTACAGTTTAGGTGGAATAAATGCAACTTGGGTTAGCTGTGAGCTTTAGATACTCACCGCTCACCAAGTTTGCACGTGAATGTTCATAGCAACCACATTCCAGTTCACCTCTTGTGATTTCTAGCTGGTTGTTTGCTTTGACAAACACTTTCTTGCTTACTTAGCTAGTGGAAAGCTGTCCAACATGTACACCGATTTGTAAATCTAGTTTATAATGTAAAAAGTCAGTAATGTTCCCATTGGTTTGTAGTACCTTTATCAAGGTTTGTTTGCAGCAAAGGTTAAACAAGCCTGTACTACTTTAAGGCTAGTTTGAGAACACACGGAGACTTTCCCATACTTTGGATCTGGTGGCAGTTGTTGGACTATATTTTATGTCTTGTGTTAGTTGGAGATAACACAAAGTTGAGGACTTCTCTGTTCCCATGTGATATTGATATTTTGCCCAGTCTCCAAGCACGAGCATTATCACATGAAAGTGAGGAGTAAGTGACCTACAGATCTCCAACATACCTGGAGGTACTCATTATTTCTCCTTGCGTCTGGCGGCTAGTGGCTCCTGAGGATCTAAGGTGATCAAAAACCTACTGCTTTGCCTGGTGCCTAAACTGCCCTGAAAGCCCTGAGAAAAAAACAATAGTAAGCCAAATTTTCCACAAGATTTACAAGTGTTCACACAGGAGACCTGAGAGCAGGCCTGGGAACAAGCTTCCTCCAACGTGGACCTGAAACCAAATAAGTAAAAAATTGCTATGTTATAGAGAAGATTGAGGTATGTGAATTGTGCCCAAGTAATAGACAGATTTTTCATTTTCCATACACAGTATCAGCCAATAGGAACACCAACAGCTATCTACCTTGCCAACAGGCTTAGTGCTCAACAGTTTTTTTTCTATGACATATAAGCACACTAAGCCCATGGCTATCATACATGGTGCACATTGGTTGTCTGCTTGTTACAGGTAAAGGGTCTGTTTATTTCAGAAAGGTAGGTGTAGTATTGAAATTGTATATTCAAATATAAACCAGCCTAACAGACCTTGAACTGCACAAAGACAAATACACTTATGCCAATGCACTCTTGTATCTACAGTCTTGAAACCTGGTATCCGCAGTGTTCCCATGTGGACTTCCACCACTTTTCCAGCTACTTGCTAATTGATTGGTAAAGTCCTTTCCAGACTTGGGTTGCCCCTTGTGGGTAGCGACTCCCAGCCATCTCTCAATACTGTGTGGTTTAACCTTTATTGCATTCAACCTGTGAGTCATTACGGTGAGAGCTGTTGAGGTTGTGGTTTGGTGTGGTTGAATGTTTTCAGGTAGTGGATGGATCATTCTCAGTACTCCAGCATCAACTCCTTTCAACCCCTTTCTAACCACTCTCTGCTAACGCAGTTGCATTCAAGTCAATAAAATAGGCTGACAGCTTAAGGGTGGCCAAAACAACATGTTCTGTTCAGACACTGCACCCTATAATCCACCACAGCCATCTACAACTTCCTGTACTAAGTGGTTCTCAACCGATCCCAGTTGAATAGGAGTGGTTGGGAGAATGGTTCAGCCTATGCTTGACCATTGTGGTCAACCGCAGGTCTGAAATTAGCATTACTTGTCATTATTTCACTACTCAGGGTGAAGCTCTAACAAGATAAAGAAATATCCCGCTTCAATGAAGATGGTTACTCCACACAAAGCCAAAGTACACAGCAAAACATGGTAAGTCGGTAATGTGGAAGAGACTGACTTTTTTAACCACAACTTACACAATTCAATTTCTCTTTAAGAGACAGTGCTCAGTACTTTACACAGGTATTGTGCATCTTTCTTTGGGCAACACAGGCAACTACGGTATATATTAATGCTTCTTAGAAATGTCCTTAATTTTCTTTAGTTATATGACAATAAAACTCAATGACTGAAAATTATAATGATTTCCTAGTGCTGCACTGACGCATGAATGGTAGTTTCCATTCTTGATAATTTTTGTAATAAAACATGGTTTTTACTCTTTGTATTTTGGTCCTAATAATTCTAATATTTAAATGATATTGTAGTAAAGCCCTGAAAGATGTCAGTCTTCTATAACAACATGGGTAAATCGGAACTGTTTGTAATGCCCACTAATGTAGCAACAAAGCAACTAGATGTATGGCAAAGGAGGGTGTGCTTATGTTTTTTGTTTCAAAGGGAAAAGGGGATTGAAGCACACTCTATTACATCTATACCTAAATATACCCATTACTAGGTTACAGTACACAGCATATTATATAAATCGGTATCCGGAAACTGAAACTCCAGTACGCAGTCCAGTGCAC
The DNA here is from genome assembly GCF_032062135.1 of Pyxicephalus adspersus. NCBI lineage: Eukaryota > Metazoa > Chordata > Amphibia > Anura > Pyxicephalidae > Pyxicephalus > Pyxicephalus adspersus. Next base: position 16,983 of record NW_027317141.1, read on the forward strand.
TCTGTTTACTCCCTCCAATGGCATTGCTTGCAACAGCAAAGAGTATCAAGCAATTAGCTCAGCATCCCCTTCACATAAATTGAGTCTATGTGCAGCTGATAGGGATTTAGGAGTATGTGCTAAAGTCAATAGGCACAGTAGTTCTGGGGTATGACCTTGCCTTGCCATTGGCTACTGGTTCCTTATAGCTTCTTAGCTCCCAGGAACCAGTTGTCCATTGTAGTGTTTAGCCTGTCTGACCTGTTAGTGGTGGGATTATCTGTTTGATTACCTGTTGCTGACAGGTTTTCAGAACCTGTGATTGTTTGCTACCTGGGTCGACCTTTGTTTGTGACCCCAACTTTTCTTGTCTTAACCTAACCTATGGTACCTTATGTTTCCTGGACTTGCCTCTGATGGACTCCCATGTTCTGCATTATTTGTGGATCACCTGGTTACTGACCCTGGACTGTTTGATTTACCATTGTGCCCCGTGTTTTGCTCTTGCAGGCTTCTCATTCCTTGTTAGTCTATTTGAGACACCATTAATTGCCCACTAAAAAGTGCAGAGTTTTATTGGAGAATTGGCACTATACACTTTATCATAGCTGTCGCCAACTTTTTCAGACCCATGGACCCCGCATGCGCGCGGAGCCGTTGTCACTCAAAGGGAAAGAAACTTTCCTCATATTGATGTCATGATGCCAGAACCTGCCCACTCTCCCATTGCAGGTCTGAGCCTGCGATGGGAGAATGGATGTGTTGTGTCAAGAGACACAACCTGCCCACTTCCCTGAGCCTTCGATCTTTACAGGGGACATGGTCCATGGCTCTGCCCGATGCGCTCTCCCAGCATTGTTCTACTGGCCCCACTCGGACCATCGCTTGGCGACCACTGCTTTATATGACACAGCTACACCTAATAGAGTGACCCGAGTATAAACTAAGAATCTTTTTCTAATGAAATTTTGAGGGGGGGATCTTGGTTTTTATTCAGGTATATATGGTATATTTTTAGCCCTTACTTCCATTGTACATTCATGTTAGATCTCTACCCCACCCTTGTATATCCTATTTAGAGGACACGTGTATGTAAGTGCCTTTGACGAAGCCGTGGGCAAAAAGGTAATGTGCAAATTTTAGCACAATTTGTTACAATTTTCAGCACCTTTTTGATTTGTGTTACCATAGGTGAGCCATTAGGGCCATCACACTGTTGAAGTTTCATTTATTTTTATTTTATTTTTATTTTTAAATTGCAAGCTGAAAAAACCTTAGTTAATAACTATTCCGGAATACTTCTTTTATAAAGACAGACAGTGACAGGGTCACTGTAATTTTGATGGTATTTAGTGGCTGAATAACATTATAAGGTTTTATTTCCTGGTTTTGGCTAAGTTTAGGAAGGTTATTTTTTTCTAATGTAAGTATTTAACAAATGCAGAGATGGATAAACCAATCTGCACATCACATTTTTGTTAAAGGATCTTTTTTACAATTCCTTGGAACTGTTTTTTCTTTTTACCTGGAAACACAGATCATGCAGTTTACGATCAGAAATACCCTCTTGACATGTATTATGCCCCTGTATTACTTTGCTAAGATATACTCATTCCAGATCATCTTGACTTGAATCACTATTTGTGCGCTGGAGGATGTTTGATGTTTTTCTTCTTACACTTTGCATATCTGATCAATTATCCAATATTCAATGCACACACTAAACCATGAGCCAGGGAGCGTAATTCTGATTTGAGATAAGGTGACTGACGAGATTTGACGTTGGTTTAAAACTACTTATTTTCACAAAAGAAAAAGCTTCATGACTCGTTATCATTGTTGTGAATCTATCACATGGAAAGCAATGTTTTAGAACATTATCAGCCTTATTCAATAACACATTAAAAGTGCTAGAGCTATCTTAACAGTACACTAACACTCTCTGATTGCTGGTAAAAGGACACACAGGTTCAGCTAGAAGTAATAGAGATTCATCAGTTTATCACTCATTTATTACTTTTTGTGTTGGTTTCTCCTTAAAAGAATCCAACTATTATCATCAAGCAACTGCATTCACATGCTTGCTTACTAGCCTTAATTCTGCTGTAGCTATTCACCAAACATAATGCTGCCATGACAAACCAATCCACAAAAGCATATTATCCCTAATAAACCTCCTCCTACTGCCTGAACCAGAACCTTCCACTGAACAGACCAGCCCCTGAGGTCTCATCCCATTGTAGTTTGATCCCGCCTATGAGGAAAGTCACCACCTGTTTCTTAACCCTTTGCATGACTCTTTTTAATATCCTGTCCTGCATCCCTTATTCCTATTCTGTTTCCTTTTCTTTTGCTCTAGGCCATTCCAAATTTTTTTGTTGACCTGCCAGACACCAATCAGCGAAGGCCTCTAGAAAATAATTTCAGTTTTAAAGACCATGGCACACTCAAAAAGTATGGGGCATATTGATAAAGCAGTGAATCAGACATTCAGCAAACATTTGCTCCAGGTGAATTTTCCAGGTGTGTGTGTTTTAAATGGCATTGATTGATTTCCCACAAAAGTATGCTTAGAGAAGTCAAATTCACTGCCTATTGAATAGATCCCTAAATATTTTCTTTTTGTAACTGTATTTTCCTTTAACTATGCATTCTGATGAATACATTACCTTCAAACCATTCCTCTATTTTATGCTTTTCTCAGGAATAATAAATACACTGAATATATTTTTAACACACAATAGGCCGTTTCTTTTCCACCCAATTTACACCTTAAAATTATGGCTGCGTTCCCATTACACCAACCACATGAAGTTACTGTTTAAATCACCATCTGATTTCAGGGATTTTCTTGTTTTTCATGCTGGTCTTAAATTACACAGTTTTTTTTACATGTTTTCTTTCTGTTTTGAGATAGTACGTATTTGCAAATTGCAGCTGATAGTGCTTTTAAGATATTATGCTTAATGTAATAATGTTAGGTAATGATCAGTTCTTGTAGGCATACACCACAGGAAATAAGATTTATCACGAAGGGAAAGGTGGCAAGTTTTGAAATTGGTTCTCTTTAAATCCAAAAAATACAGGTTTCTGAACTGAACACATGGGATTTGTTTCCATAGGTTTACTTGAAGAACATATCGAAGTGGCCTAATCTGCAATTAATCTATTTTTTATTTGTTGTTGAAATGACATTGCTGTTAAAATGTGAATGAAAAAAAGACTGTTTCATGAAACAATAATAAAAATAATAATATTATTAAACACTTAGGGGACTGCTTGTAAAGCAGTGAATCTGACATTCACCAAACATTCTCTGGTTTAGAATCAGTCATTGCTATTGAAAACATATGGCTCTGACCCAGTAGTCATCCTACTAAATTTAAAACCCTGCTCACTCATTGCTAAACAATTCAGACCCCTGACCCATAGCAAAGCAAACTGTAGCTAGACTCTGGCAATCACCCTTCCTACACTATTCAGATGAGAAGAAATGCGCCTCCTCTACCCTGGCCATGGAAAATCTTACAGCCCAATTTACTGATACTATGCCCTGATTCATGGTCATTTAGTCGCATGGATCACAAGTTTTTTTCCCAGGCCCTACTACTTCTATAGACTCTTATCCATAAAGCCATCAAGTAGATGATGCAAAACTTCCTGGTCACTGATATCTCTTAGGTCCTCATGTCCTGAGTTCAGCATGGACGATATGCCACTGTTCCCCACACATCCTCCGTCTCGTCTTCTTTCCTTCTTTCTTTTATTTCATTACCCTCTTAGATACTCTAGTTTTGGGCTCTTCTCCTAGTACTTGGTATTTGCCATGAACAGGATGGGTTACCCACACCTTTTATGGGGTGCCATCTATACCAGTGTTTTCCAACAAGAGTTCTGTGGAACCCCATGGTTCCTCCAGAGGTTGCCGGTGGTTCTTTCAGCAAAAAGCAGTTTGTGACTCTCAGGTTAGTTTAACAGATTCCAATTATCTTTTTGGCTATCTGTAAGAGTGGCAGCCAATGGCCAGCAATGTAAGAGGCATTCTTCTCACTGAGCACCACACTAGTATACCGTGAGATGTAGATATGGTAATTATTATAGGGGTTTCCTGACGACCTGAAAGGTATTTCATGGGGTTTCCCTATTTTAAAAATGTTGAGAAACACTGCTCTGTACAGTCTTATGAGAATGTTATTCCTGGATGTGCCCCTCACCCAGTCATATTCTCAACACATATGTACTAGTCTCATCCCATTTTGCAACTGTACAAACTTATCTTCTTTAGTATAATTCGTATAATTGCTGTCTTTGTTCGTTCTCTTATTTGAAAACCCAATAAAATATTTGAAAGGAAAACACATGGACCTTGAAGATTTCCCCCCAAAGAATGCTAGGTGACATGTATTGCTTTACAAACAGACCCTTTAAAATGTTTTAGGCTTTCCTTCGTCCTCTGAATTTTTCCTCCCATTGGACTTTCTTGAACACACTTCAAATGTTGGAAAACAAAGCCTTAACCTAGCTGGACAACTAACTACCTATTATGTAGCCTCTTGCTAATAAACAGAAAACAAGATACGGACAGTCTTTTGTAAAAGGCTATTTTGACATCTTACAGGGAAATATGTTTTTTTTAAACTCTCTTCCCCTTTAGAAGTGAGAAGTTTAGAAGTGGGAAGCCAGTAAGCTGCCATCAGCATGAAGCCGATTACTAAAAGGGAGCACCTGAACTCCAAGTCAAGGTAAACACTGGGACAAGCACGAAGTAGTGAACTTCTACTACTTTTGTGGTGCCCTAATGCACAAAGCATATTGCATAATACCTGGGCTCTACATGTACCCCATATACTGTATGACCTTACCTTCTATACTATACAACATTTTGTCACTATATATATATATATATTGTCATTCATATTTCCCTATAGCCAATAAATAAGATTTGCAGTAATATAGGGAACATCATAAATTGTTATTTAGTTTTTGAATTACCATGAATGTTTACCTTCCCAAAGCTAAGCGATGGTTCTGTTTGCTAGGACAACAGTTGAAGCCTCTTTAGCACATCGACCCCCGTGTATTACATAGCACCATGCGTGGTAAGTATTTAATAACAGGACCCCTGACCAATGGGTCAAAGAGTTTGGATCTGGTTCAATTTCAACTTAGTTTCTCCAGCAAGTCCCCGCACTCCAGGTCATCCAATGATAGGCTGCCAAATTGCCATGCCTGTCTTTCATGATGGGGTATAGCTAAAGTCAGGAATGACATCAGTGCAGCCCAGCTGAGCCATAAAGCCAATCTAGCCAGTGAACGTTCAGCCACTAAATAAAGAATGAGCTCCAAATCTAGGCCATTTAAAACATTAAAAAAACTATTTTTTGCAACTGACCAAATCTGATTTGATCACATCTCTACTCCAGACACACTTGGTAGGACTGTTGACAACATGTTTTTAACAACATTGTGCATTGCAACAGATTTTTAAGGATTTTTAAGTTTTTCCTTTTTTAGCAAACATGTGACAACCTTGTAATGTTGAGATAAACAAGAAAAGAAGCCATGAAAATGATGATTTTGCATTGCACTATATACACTAGTCCTGAAAAGATCACAGAATACAGATGCTCCCATCACCCAGGAGACTTTTGGGAATAGCAGTTCTTTATGTTAATTTAAAATGATGGTAAGGATGTCAGATCTATACTCGTTCCCTTGTGTTTTCCTCCTACAGTTCCCTGTCCTCATGGGAGGAAGGCGCCACGAGCAAGTGTGAGCATTTCAATATATTCACAATCTCTCCTGAGCGTAATATTTTTAGGTCATAACATACTTAAGGCTTAATACACTAATAAAGTGTAATTCATGATACTCTTAGCCACTAGTTTTTAACCAGTGGTATATATACCCCAGGGGGTATTTCTGATTGGTTTAGGATGTGCATTTACTTCATATGACATGTTCTTCATTAAAGTTATGCTTTTGGAAAAAATGCACTCTACACTATATAAAAAGATGTCAGGGAGTGTTATTATGTATTTAAATCAATTTAGAACCATTTACATATAATCAGGGAGTACTGGTGATAAATAAACATAGTCTTATGATGGAGCCTGCACAGGTAGTGCTATGTTTGTCTGCTGGGTTTTTAATGGTGAGGTAGTAAGTTCCCTTCTCTCTTTTTTTACTATCAGTTACTGCCGCACCCCTTAACAATTGTGTATTATAAGGAAAAAAGAGAAGAAGAGAAGAAGAAAGGCAGGGTTTCTTTGCCGCAATCAAACTATATATTTATCATCACATATAAAGGCAGACATATACACTTTCAGGTAAGTGATATAACACATATAAAGTCATACACAGCAGAATCCTTCCACAGTTTGGGTCCACCCTATTGACATCATGGGGTGTTGTTGACCCATATACTAGATATATAAATTCCTAAAATAGTTCTGAATTAAACATGGCCTAACCCCGATGCGTTTCGTTGTCTGGCTTCCTCAGGGGAAATGTATGTGCAGGTTAGCAGAGCTGTAATCAAGGTGATGCCTTCCAGTGGTAGTTAGATGGGGAAGCAGTGTGAGTTTGATTAATTTGACTTTGGGTTCTTAGTGTTGGACTAGGGGCAAGACTGCAGAGTGTGCAGCTTGGTGGTAGAATATGAACAGAACTGCAGAGCGTGCAGCTAAACAAAAAAGTGACATTTCACTCAGTGTTACAGAGTATGCAGCCAGACAGGCTATGTATATACATCAGATAATACTTGAAAAAGATAAATGGTCATGCTCTGACCGAGTGAAAATTTGACATGTGTGCACTCGTGCATCTACAATAGTGGACTGACCAATGACTGATCAGGAACAACCACTGTTCACTCATCTAGAGCAAATGACAGCAGGATGGTTCTTCCTTGTCCTCATCCTCTTCACCCTATAAAACATAATGGGCACTGTGTGTACAGCACTCATTTCCTCATCTGTCATTGGAAAAGATCACAAAAGATTGTTCCCAGCAATATTCCTGTGATGTCCATCAGATGTCTGCAGGAGGTTTTAGTTTCTGTTGCCGTCCCATTGGAACTGATAATGGACAAATCTTGCAGCTTACGTATTCGTCCCTATAATAAAGGGAAATTATTTTAAATCTACAGTGCTCAATCAATGAACTAATGATCATTCTACTAGAGTATCCGAATCAAAGGTTTATTTTATTAGCCAAGAATATAGCGTTATCAGAATCAGATTAGCAATGATAACGTATATGATTCTTACAATACCAAGCTTCTTTAAAGAACTCCAGACAGATAAAATAAAGCAAAACATTTTTTTTTTGTTTTTAATGCAAGCAGTTGAGGCTGCCTTTGACTTGAAAGCACAAGCAACCAGTCCGGGATCAGCATAGATCAGATTTAAAGGCAGCACAAGCAGCCTGTATTTTTTTCTCTGTCTATTCACAAGCTAAGGGTGCAGATGAGACCTGTAATTGTTTTTAAAATGCAGCAGAGTCTCCTTCCCTGCTGTAATGATGAACAAGTAGGAATGTAGAGTTTCGGAGGCAATATAGTTACAGTTAGTGGTGAGCAAATCTGCTGAGGTTTGAGGTTCACTCAAAATATAATTCTCTCTGTACCATATAAACTCACAGCCAATGTTTTCCATACCAGTTGTTTGGGTTTGCAACAAGTACTTTGTTAAGATACAGTAGACAGCTTTTTGTTTTCAAGAAACAATGCACAACACCTTTCTGGCTACCCACCGGCCATGATATTCCTGCATTGCAATGAGAAGCACAAGTGATGTCACCACTGCGTTCAAAAAGTTTCATTGTCATTATGATGGGGTAAATTACCCAGGGAGGACAAAATATCAGCAGATTAAGCTTCAAATATAAATGAAAAAAATATAGTGAAGTAAGTATAGTGCAGTTAAGTTAAATATACCGTATAATAAATAGAATTCCTGTTTAAGCTTAAAATATCATTTTGGAAACAATTTTTCCTATGCAGGCTGCAATCATGTCAGCACACCTAAATGAACCTT
>NW_027317142.1:0-25000 GCF_032062135.1 Pyxicephalus adspersus
GGTTTGATGAATCACCTAGCTTCACTGATGAAAGTGTATCCTCTCCAGCCTTGGAGAACTTTAATAAATCAGGCCTTAAATCTCAATGCACAACAAAAACAGAAATATGTTTTGTTACTCTACTTTAATTAAAATGCTTTTCTTTGGTTAAAATATCATACAACAAGGTCAACAACGATAGTATGCAAATCATATATATAAATATATATATATATATATATATATATTTTTTTTAAGCCAGCCTTTTCCAAACCATTTCAGATAAAGCAGTGAAAGTTTGGAACCTTTGTCAGGTCTCACTCACACTAGAGGGATTTTCCTAATTTTCATTTTGTCTGACACCTGTCACCTAAACAGAAAGTCAAGTGAAATTTTAACATTAGGGAGATCACAAGTAATAAAAATCTTTCAGCCACCCTTTTGAGGATGTTGAGGATTTGATTTTTATTTTAATCTTGTCTCATGTTATCTGTCTCAGCTGTGTTTCAATTAAAATGTAAGACAATAGTTCCCTACTATTAAAACAGCAGATTATAACATTATTTTGTACAAATTACTTAAACTTGTAATGATCTAGCTTTTCAATAATTTCTCTCATAGTACAGATGAACGTTTTTAAAACTCCTAATCTGTTGATTGTAAAAGTCTGTTGATTGACTTATTTATGTAAACCTAAATGTATTTCTTTAGGTTTTGATAAAGTGATGTGCAGTTTGAACCTATAAAATGTTTACATTACTAACAAACATTACTAAAATCACACTTTGATTTAGAGAGAAGAAAAGAAGATATGGGAATGATTGCAGACATGTGGCAAAGCAGTGATTTATAAAAGCTCATGTACAAAGTTTTATCTCTTTTTGCATATAGCAAAAAACTAATTATGCACAATTTTTGCATCTGCTATTCTTAAATTTGTGTCAGCTGGTTCTAAATCATAAAAAATTCAAACAAATGTGTTTTAGTTTATTGTTAGAACTAAGATGTGCAGAAGTATTAGATTGATAAAAATGAACAAAAATGTTTTAGGTGTTAATATTTTTGTTTAAATTTTAATAAATTTTTATAATAGGTTTGATGTTTAAAAGTTAAAACTGATATTTTACATATGATATGCACCAAATACAATGAATTTCCAGAGCAATTTGGGTTATATTAAAAGACAGGCCAGCACTAATTGTCCCTTTTAAAGTATGATCTCTCTTTGGAGTCGAGGTCTGCAGGACTGAGTCATACAATAAGGAGTAACTCTTTGCTCTAAGGCTTAAGTTTATGTAACCCTGGGTGACTTTTTTTTTAATTGGGTTATTACCTTCATGGTACTCTGCCTCTGATAACTTTTTTTTAACATGTGGTAGAGAGGATAATACAGCTCCATCCCTTGACTGAATAAAAATATGACTTGTTCATATGGATGACATATTTACATGAAAATCACAATTTAAAAAAAAAATTCTGGTCATAAAATGAGTAGAGCACAACTCCTCATCTCTTTTAAAATTAAATCATCTACCTTCTATAAACATACATTTAGGAGCATGAGAAGAAAAAGTAATAATTCCTACAGTTGATAATAGTTTAAAAAATATTTGTTAACATAAAGACAAAAGAAGGACAAAGAAATATGATGCCATTTATTAGAACATATACAGGTAAAACAAAATTGTTCCCATAAATAAAAATGCAGCAAAGCTAAATGCAAATAAGAAAACCAAAGAGGGAAATAAAGCAATACTAGGTGAAGCAAGATTATGCAGAGACAGAGATGATAATATATACAAACTAGGCAGAGGTTGAAAGAAGAGAAAAATACTGCACACAGTAAGAAACAAAACAGAATTTTTATATAAACAGCTCACTCAACAGATAGCATTGGTGCCAACTGAAACTACATTTCTAAATCCTGAGGCATAGTGTCTTCAGGAGGAGAAAGTGAAGAAACATCCTACCATACATGGTTAGCAAGTGGTGCATCTAGTATACGTTACGTAGCGAGCAGTTCTTTTTAAATATTTTGTGCATGAGCAAATTGTTTTCATTGGTGGTCAGTAAAAAAAAAAAGCCTATTACAATAGTGATTAGTGCTATCTTACATTGGTGATCAGTGTAATGACTCCATATACATAGTGGTGCTTGGTATTTATTGCTTTATCCCCTACTGTGGTGGTCAGCGTAGTGCCCCATTACATTGTTTGTCAGTGAAGAAGCCGCTCCCTTTATTTGCAGTAAGTAAAGAAGTGCTCTTTTACAATTACCAATGGTGCCATCTTAAATTGGTGATCAATATAATGTCTCCTTATGTTGGTATCACTGCAAAGCCACCTACATTGGTGCTCTTACGTTTAAAGACAGTTTGATGCCTCCTTACATCAGGATCTATTTTCCTTAATTGTCAGTGTGGAACCCCTTTACATAGTGGTCCTTTGACCCGTACATTAGTGGGAGTCCTTTTTACATCAAGTAAGTGATCTGTCCCCTACTGTGGTGGCAAATGTAGTGCCCCTGTACATGGTTTGTGAAGAACCAGTGATGAAATAGCCCCTTTTATTGGTGGTAAGTTTAATGTGCCTTCTGTATTTGTGATCAGTAAGAGAAGATCCCTCTTACATAAATAGTGAGAGGAATGTTCTTTTACATATGTGGTCAGCTGGAAAAATGCCTCAGTACATTGGGGGTAATTTTGAAGAATGTCTATTATTCTGATGCCAATAGAATGACAGCTAATGATATTACTAATCTTAAAGGTTACCAAGGAAGAGTTGGTGCCGATGAATGATGTTGTAATTTTGATATGCACATTATTTTTATTGATATAGTTTGCCTCGTACACTTCTAATATGCCAAGTACTTCACTTCTGATAATGTTCAGGGAGTGGTAGTGATTAGCTAGTGGCACCAATGCACTCATTACATAGATTCCACACAGCTTCATATCAGAAAGGATAGCAGAGAGACATAATTAGTATATTACACTTGCTGCCTAGAGTTTCCAAACATAATTCCTGGAGTTCTTTGAATCTGGGGAGAGTGACCCTTATGAAGTCATGTACTCGAGCCTATTAATCTGATATTCATAAGAGCTGCATACCACATTGCTGTAGCCGGAACATTTCTCTTTTAACTGTAAACAAATACCTAATTTAGCCTAAGGGAGAAACATTTATCATTACGAAACCCAAATCTGCATAATTTGCATAATTACTATGTCTTGCACGGGTTTCCTCTGGGCACTACAGGTGCCTTTGGTTACTTCCAGCCTACTGGTAGGGTAATTGGTTTCCCCGAACACATTTTTCTGAAACTATGTTAGATGCATTAGATTGTGAACTCTTCCTCTTTCATCATATAACAAGTTCCTGAAGCATATGCCATATTTAATCCTGAGAGCACACTTCCAAGTTCTTGGCTGTATGACTGGTATACTTCTTTACATTTTTGTATCTTGTCTCCCATCTTGTTTTGTCACACACTTTTTTTTTCCTTTCCTGCTAAATATTTTGATCTTGGTTTATCTTACTATCGCTTCCAAATCCTGGTCCCTTTTAAATCATGTTATTCTCCAAGTAATTTTGGCTTTCTTTGTATAACTGCGTGTTGTACTACGTGTAGCAGTCCTTGTTGCATTGTACAAGAGGGCGTAGTGGTCAGTAGGTCAATTTTGTGCTTATGCAATATGCATGAAAAAGATCTTTGTTAAATCCTTTGAAGTAATCTGCTAATGGATTCCTTAATGCTTTCTAGATACTTAAATGTCTCCTGGCTTAATGTTAAAAAAAAATCTCACTATTGTCCACAGCCAAAACCATTGTAAAGATATTTCTAAATGAGTTTCAAAAAATGCCAATTGCACATATTGCATCATAATTTGCAAATGGTTTAAAAATCCTGTTTATGCTGTGAAAATAAAAACATTGTAGGTCACTTTACTGTTTAATTTGCTTTTTGTAATGTTTAAAGATTTAAAAATATTATTTTATTTTTTTTCTGACACTGCAGTGGGTCACGTCATTCAGGAAGCCCTTCATCACAATGTCCTAAAAACAGTGGAACTTTGGATACTTCAAAAGTGTACATTGTACCCCATACCAGTGCACAAAAGAAATCTTTCCAAAGGCAAGAGTCCCTAAGCAAATATGTAATTGGATGGAAAAAGTCTGATGATACTTCTCCTCCTGGAGAATGTGATACAGAATGTCAAGGGTAAGTTGATATACTTTTACTTTTTTTTTTAATTACTTCTAACTTTTTCGAAATAATTTCAACCTGAAGTACAAACCAGGATGTATTTTCTAGGTGTTCTATAAATGTACCCATATACAAAGCTAAATAATTGCAGATCATTTTGTGCTATGTGTTTTAAAATGAGTAATAAAATACACCCGTGGTCCACACAACACAAATACAATAGAGAAGATCGCCTTCTCTGGGCCCCTGCACAACCATCACTCCAGAAATACCAGAAATAATGGAACATAAGCATAACATAATGTTAGCAAGTTTCAGATCTCTTCACATTCCACCTAACACCACCTTCCATTGGATTTTTCTTTCAGAAGACTGTCCACTTAGATTGTTTGTGATCAAGCCTTCATGATGGTAAAGCTGTAGCCTAATACGATCCACAGCAAACTTTTACAAGTTTGTGTGAGGTTCTGATTTTGCAATAAAAAGGGGTTTAAAGAGTTTGATTATAATTAGGCCCGTAGAAAAAAAGTCATGTTGCTTTTACAGTAGTAAAAATCCCTTGTTTCTTTTTTTTTATTGTATCCAATAGTTAAAATGTTCAGGTTGACAATCGATAAAACTTGGCCATCGATAATCCAGGTCCTTCAGTTTCCCAGCATGAATTTCGGATTTACAATACAGGGACTGCAGTACACTGTTTGGCCACTAATGTTTTCATGGCACTGGTCTGCAGAAACAGCTGTTAGCTTGCTTGCTAAACTAAATACACGTTGAGACGTCCCTGCTGCCTGCTCCCTGGAACTGTGCCAGATGTACGCGGTTCTGCGAGAGAAAGGCTGCCCTGTGTGTGGAGTATAAAACAGTAAACCGTTCCAGTCAACAGTTCTCACACTCCCTGAGCATTGCTGTTGATTAGAGCACTGCGCTGGTTGGACTGCTGAAGACCTGGGCCGCTGCAAATGGGAGTATTAGCCTTGCTTACCAATATGTTCAGGGTATTGTCACCCTAGTTGCAGTATTTACATACATAAAAACAAAGAAAGGAGCAAATGTATCACTGTTTTTGTAGCCTGACTGCCTTAAAAGCAATAAATAAGGAGGACTTGGTTGGAATTTTAGATACAGAAAAGCATTATATAAAAATAAAGAACTACATGTGAGAATATTATAGTATGTTGTTTTTATTTTAGCTAATATGGTAATAATAAAACATGTATATTTATCCAGTGAAGAGGACTTGTCTTCATCCAGCTTGCTGCAGAATTCAGGCGTAGAGGAAGAAAATGAGCACCAGCATGTTTTGCCAAAAGAAGATTTTCTGAAAATGATGATGTCTGACAGTTCTCATGCTGAAGAAGAAAAAAGAAAGGTTTGCAATATTTATTGTTCAAACATTTTACAGAAACATAAAACCATATATGCATACAAAAATAAACCAAGGCATTACCTAAAGAAGCATTAGAAAAATTAAAAAATGGAGAATTAAGAAATGGAGAAAATGTAGGTGCATAGAATTGGTATCTAAAAATTCAAACTTTTGTATCTAAAGTCATATTATGAACATGGGAGTATAGCATGCTTATTAAGGTTTAATAGGTAGAATAGGCTTTAGTGAATTCATAATATAAACATGGGATTATAGCATGCTTAATGAGGTTTTATAGGTAGAATAGGCTTTAGTGAATTAGGCCACCTAGTACATCAGTATGTAATACTAAACCTAGGGCCTTTTTGGAGGCAGTAGTAACATTTTTCTAAAACATGCATGCCATGGATAGGTAACTAGCAGCATCCACTTTAAGGTGAGCTATAGGCAACCTAAATCATTAATATAAAAAAAAAAATGTTCAAAGTGCACTCTAAGAAAAATTATATCAATTTATTTAAGAGATATTTTTAGAGCTGCCCTGACTCTCTGGAATGATCCTCCCCATCGTATTCAACTTGCTCCTAAACATTTTTTAAAATCACCAATTTGAAACTCTAAATGTGTTAGACCATTCTATACTTACTATATACTCTATACTTACTTTGAAATTTAAAATTTGATTTCACTTCAGCTTTTTGCAGTCTACTGTACAAGCAGAGCTCTTACAAAGGAAGGAAGAAGCAGTTCAATAAGCCAGTAAGGTGTGCTGCTGTGCAAGGAGTATTATGACAAGAAAAGAGAGTAGAGTGGCAGAATGAGTTTATCAGTGTGCTGCTTTTCATTTCACTTTCCAGTTACAAGTAAGGGAGGAAAAATATGTAAAGGTTAAATTGATGTAGAGAATAGTCAGATCCTATCCCCTACCAAGCATGCATGTGCTGCATGGCAGAGGTGTGCAAATCTCAGCACTGAATGGGCAGAAATACAAATCTTTTACCAGGCAACAAAGTATATATACAAGGTAGTTTGTTTGTTCTTAAGTTGAATTCGTATGTAAGTCAGGACAGGTACAATTTTTTTAATAAATACAATTGTCTCAAGATATTATTAATTTTATATATACAGTACATATAATACCATAATATATTGTTTATGATATTGTTTGTCTCAACTTATTATTAGGCAGCGTGGTGTCAGTTACTGTATAAAATCCTCACTGTGAATTAATCACAAACAAATCAAGAAAACAAAGCAAAAAAATAAAATAAAAATTTTATGGAGCCTAGACATTCTTTGGACATTAAAGAGTTAAAAGATGTTGCAGAAAAGCTCAGTCCCAGCTGTGTTTAGCATAAGATTTCTTCTGCAAGTCATGTGAACTGCCCAACCCCCCCTATAAAGCCTCATATCGCAGGAAGCCTATTGATTCCTATCTAGGATGTCCTTAACTCAGGGACTACCTGTATTACTTTGTGTGTGTATAGCTGTTTCCTATTCAGATTTAACATGTAAATTTAATTTTCATGTTTATTACCGCAACTTTTATTATTACTATTATTTAGTATTGGTGATCATATCATAAAGATCCTTGTACAGGCATATCCTGTTAATGGTGGCAATAGTGTGTCCTAATTCTGCTTGTGCATTGTCACATGGGTTTCTGCATGTGGTTATTTCAGCAAACATTGCAAAAAAAAAATGTACCGGTACTTTAGGTATCATTAGCAAACTGTCCTAAGAAATGCTATGCAGTCATTACTGTCTAAAAGAAGGCTGCTGAAAACCAGCAGTACCAAGATGTAACAAATAAAAAAGGTAAAACACTATTTTATTCAACATAATTACATTTTTTCCTAGTTGGTTTTGTCTGTTAATGGATATCACTTCTTTTCTGTATTTGGACTTTAATGAAAGCATTACTTTGTGATCTATTCTACTGACCATAATACATTAGCAAAATATCATGAGGATTGAAGATGTCTTGTTTACTACAGTGTGCAAAAATTATGGTAAAGACGTATTATAAACCATTTAACATCACAGTAAAGTCAAGACATTGAAGCCCAAAACAGCTGAGACTGAGAATAATATTGACAATGCAATAATAGAGCAAAAGATTGTAAGAATCATAGCGTTAGCAGTGTTCATTATCCCATGTACTTATTTATCCTCTCTGCTTTTGTCTGCTGTCAGATACAATGCTGGCAAAATAGCGTTACCTCCCTGTTGTACCAACTTCCTTATGATACCAGCATGCAAATGAGCTAAGATATCAAACATGCCAGATTTGTGTGTCACAAACATTATATACCTGGGAGGGCACTGCAAATCATCCAGCATAGTAAAATGAATACATTTTTCCTGCTTTTGACTTTTATCCAGACTCTAGTACTTTAAGTGTCACAAATGTTGACAAGCAGAAATCTCTGCTGCTTCATTTAGCCGTAGAAAAATCTATGATACCTAAGAAAACACTGGCAGCATCAACTGACATACACACGTTGATGTCAAGGAGAAACAACTCGTTTCAGACTTATAAAGAATACACAATATGAAATCTCCATATTCATGCAAGAAGCAGAGAAGCTTAACGAGTCTCTAGATACACCTCACACCATAAGCTGGACAAAACTGAAAATTTTCACATTCCAATATGGAAATTTGTGGACAGATATAACATAGCTGATATGTATGAAGACACTTCATAATCAGAGGTCGTAGACGTATAGAAACCCAAGCCATTTTAGCAGCATCACTATGTCTTCATTACCTTGATAATAACACTATAGGGGTCTAATTAAAATAGATCCACTGCTAGACAAAACTGAGAATTTTCACATACCAAGATAGAAATGAGAGGACAGGTAATACATAGCTGATATGTATGAAGAATGTATAACTAGATGTCATACATGTGTAGATACCCAGGGTGTGTTTAGCAGCATCACTATATCTTCATTAATGTGATAATATCTCCATAGGGGTCTAATTATAATAGATTCACCGCTCAGTTTTTGCAGACAAATCTTGTTTTTAATTGGAATCTGTACTGTTTTATGCTGATAGGAGAAAAGCAATTGTATTTGAAATGTGTTATGTTTTAAGTTGATTGTTAAGAAAGAAGCATGTTTAATATTGTCATGATACCGGGATTCTGTTATTGTATATACTGTATATACAGTTAGGTCCATAAATATTTGGACAAAGACAACTTTTTTTCTCATTTTGGTTCTGTACATTACCACAATTATTTTAAATGAAACAACTCAGATGCAGTTGAACTGCAGACTTTCAGCTTTAATTCAGTGGGTTGAACAAAAAGATTGCATAAAAATGTGAGGAACATTGTGTATATATACAAATAATATACAGTGTATACTGTATGTCTGGTATGGCATTTTTTACATTCCCTTGCCTCAAACATATCTTCCCATACAACGCCACTGGCTTTATATGTTACATGCAGAAAACACATAACTTTGGCCTGGAATGCCGTTCAAGCACAGAATATATGACAAATCATATGCTGAAGAGGCTAAATGGTTTGAAAAAGGGATATACACAGTATTCTACTACCAAAAACAGTTTAGGTGCTGATAATGAATGACGTGGTGACCATAGTGAAAGGAAGGTGTTCCTAAAAAGCATAGTTTATTGTAGCAAACCTTTTACATCTTCCACTATTTGCTTTTTTGTGGCTTCTGCTATTTAGTTACTTTCCAGAGTTAACAAGAAAATCGTAGGACTGCAGATACTGTAGTTGCAGGTCGGAATGGGAAGCAGGTTTATATTTCATGCCCAGCATGTGTTACTTACTGCAGTTACCGTTATGATTGATTTTTAATAGTAAAATATTGTTCATCTCGGGCCCCCAGCCCAGTATATTATATAATTATCTATTGGCTAGGGATATGACAATGAAATCTACTTTTCATATTTCAACCCTATAGCCTTGTTTGTTACTGACCAGTAAACAAGAAAAAAGCATTATGTAATAAAAATACATATATATTGGCAAAAACATGAGAAACAAAAGCAAGTATATTGCCAATGGTGACAATAATCAACCTTCTAAATTATAAAACATATCCTTGTTAGTCGTTTATGGAACCTAATTTGCTAAGACGTGGAGCAGAGTGAAAAGCTGTGATGTTAAGGAAGAATGCAGGTGAAATAGTCAGGATCTCAAAGTTTTTAATTGATAAGCAAATTAATACAAAGCAATTGAATAGTTCTTTTTCAAACTATCTTTAAATATGGTAAATTTAGATTTATATACATTTTAATCGGGAATGTGTCTTCATAGATATGAAATACAGCAACTCTATTATTGTCATGGATCATAACGACACTCTAGTAAAAGCTGACATTGGTCATTAACTTAATCAGGATAAGATCAGAATCAGCTTATCATCATCTTAGATTACATATGGATAGGAGGTACATAACTTTATTTTTAAATCTAAAGACAAACGTGTCTTTGCATTTATTTATTTTAAATGTAATACAACAAACCTTAGCTTACCTTTCTTGTGGTCAGTTTTACTAAACAAGGCAAAAATTGCTGTAATATTTAAGACTCCTTGAGGGCAAATTCACACCTATCAGTGCATTACTATTCATGTTGTAATGCATGTCAACATGAGTTGGACACGCATGGTGTGTTTTGGTGATGCATTTATCCATATCTAATGCACATACATTAAACATTACATCTAACTTTCAATTTCCTACAACATTGAAAAAAGGATTGGCTGTGAATGGGCATAAAATAAGCCCCATTATTGTTGTCGATGAGAGCAAAAATCAACTTTGTTGGTATCAGTGGGCATGACATTGAGCTCTCTGTGCCAGAGGACATATAAAAAAAACATTGTTGGTGTCAGCAGGTTTAAATATAACTCCTTTTTTTGTAGCAGTTGAAGTAATCATGAACTTATATAACTGAAGTCAGTTAGATCTGATGGAAGTTAAATGTTATAGTTAACGTTCTATGGTTACTCAATTGCAGTGTTGGAATGCTGGAGCAATCCAGCATCAGCACCCACTGCCACTCTTTGCAATGCTATACATCCTATGGGGAAGCTTCTGGGACATAGACATTGCAGGACACTGTCCACAATTTTGGCATGATCTTGCCAAATCAAGGACACTTGGTAATTATGATGAACTCCCCTACAGGTAGGGCTCCATGACACTGGCCCACTGTTAAACACAGGCAACACCACAACTTCATCGGACCTTGCTTTGTCCTAACCATGTGAAAAATGCAAACACAGGAAATGCCACAAGATTGTAAATATAAATAAATTGGCCATTATATTTTCCAATTTAATGTAGATTTCCTAAACTGTAACCAATATTTTATTTAGATGTATAAAAAGCTATATATTTATTATGGTCTATTTATTTGTATTGTCATGATACCCAGCAAACCTTCCTAATCCAACTGACTTTAACATTAAGGTCCTATATATAGCTAGACATCAAATTAAACTGCATGATATAAAAAAGCCTAAAAAAGCTGCTAAACACTTTAATTTGTTTATTGAGCATAATAATCGGACAGACCTTAGAGTAACAATAGTAATTATTTCCAATGCCACTTACAATCGTATTACTATCATAGAGTGATGGATCCAGATGGTGTGGCAATGTAACACCCAGGCCAACTAGATTTGCTAGTCAGCTCTTACTAAGGTTTAGGACCTTAATCTACAGTAGAGTAGACTTAACTGGATGACAATTAGTATGCTAAAGCATTGTGTATAATAAACCATTTTTTTAATACTCATTTCATCATTTCTTCCTTAGTTAAACCTTTGATACAGCTTCTTGTATGTATGCATGTATGTACTCCAGTGATGACTGCATGGCATTTCTCAGTGTAGGTTTCCTGATGGTGACAACAGTGGACCATGTCTGCTTAATGTGTGTTGAACTATGTACTTGTACTGCCCATTGGAAGGCTGTCTGACAGTCACAATTCAGAAAGTACCTGTATAGACCCCTCCATAGCATGGAAACTTGATATTATTATAAAAACAGCAGAGTTTAAATATTGAAATATGTCTGTACTCATTTTAAAATGTAAAAGGTTATATAGGATATTAGTGGTTTACATACTTTAATAGACCATATAATTTACTAAATGATAGTAGTACTAAAATTTGCTAGTTATGAATGAGCACAGTATGGACCTTTGGGCAACATAGCACATGTTGGCTGGCTTATGATATCTTCAAATTGCAAAGCTAGTGGTGTTCATTCTAACCATAAGGACTAATCAAATTTTCTGTCACTACAAAAACTCTGCAGGTCTATAGCTGTATGGTTAGGTTGGTGGTGTTCTAGAATTTATATATATATTTATGTTTAACTAATTTAAAGTGGACAAATATTTTACCATCTTAGTTTCTAAGGGAAAATCTGTGTTTAACTAGACCAGATAATATTTATTGGTTTTCTCTGCAACAGTTTAATTTGTGTCATCATTTATGCATAATTTAGAAAGCACATTCTATTACTTAGAGTAGATAGAATCCCAGGTATTAAATAATGAATTTGCCTTTATGACTATTAATATTGATAAGAAATAACACAGAATGTTTATTCAGTGTATCCAATTGCATTGGGGTGGTTTAGGAAGCATTTATTTCACTGTTACAACAATTTGGATCACGATTTTGAATTTTGCCCATTTCATTGCTCAGATGACCCCTTTTGACAACATCACTCGCTTGTAACTTCTATTTGTCGTTCACAATCTGTCAGTCGGGACTCGTCAATTTATCTCTCAACAGCATTAAACATGTCAAATACTTTATAAATAGTGAATCTGAGTCTGAATAAGGAAAAACCCCTTTAACTGATACTTAATTTTCAGACTAATGTGTGATGATACTTGAGGCTAATCAATGACGATGTTATGTGTGACTGAAAAGATTTCTGATATATGTTATGTGATATAATTATCTGCTATAACAAGAAAGATTCAGAACAGTAGGAAAAGAGAATTAGTCCTGCACAATATTAGTAAGATAAAATGATTTGCCAAAACATTAAAGCTACTGACAAATAAAATAACACTGATCCTCTTGTTACAGTGACACCTGTCAAGGGGCTGTATTAGACAAGGGCTAATATTGATAGCTAGACAACTGGGTCAAAGCGTTTTGAGGTGACCCAGATATGTTAGTACCTACTGCACATTAGG
Source organism: Pyxicephalus adspersus (assembly GCF_032062135.1). Taxonomy (NCBI): domain Eukaryota; kingdom Metazoa; phylum Chordata; class Amphibia; order Anura; family Pyxicephalidae; genus Pyxicephalus; species Pyxicephalus adspersus. The sequence goes on from NW_027317142.1 coordinate 12,771, forward strand.
GACACACTATAAAACTTGTCATTTGTGGGGTTAGTATTACATAAAAGGATAACCAGGGAACCCACAACAACTTCATGGGTTTCTAAGTCTAACTGATGCATGTTGGGAAGGCTAACCCAACTGGCTTGATCACAAAAAGAGCTACATCTGTAGAAATTGCTGAATAGTGTAATTCTAAATGTAAGAGAAGGCTGGTACACATAGTACATTGCAGCTTACTTTGTATAGGTTGCATAAGCTCAGACTAGTGAAAGTGCCCATACTGATTCCTTCCATCACCATAAATACCTACAATTGGCATGTGAATGTCCAAACTGGATCATGAGATAATAAAAGTGGGCCTGGTCGAATACATTACCTTTTCTTTAAAACCAAGGGAATGACCATAGGTACCACAGGAAACCTTTAGATGTTATGTAGAGTCCATAACATGATGTGTTTTTGCTGCTTTGATGATAGCACAAGGGGTTGGTCAGTGTATGTATAAAAACAGTCCTAAAAATACAGTGGCAGTTTCTGTAGCCCATACATTAAAATGAGTTATACAATCAGATTACACAGCACTAAAAGGAAACCTATCAAACCAAGTAATCACTTGGAAATGCATTAAAGGAAAATATGAACACTGAAATAACTGTGGAGAATAGCCAGAGATCTATCAACCTTTAGCAGTCAAGGGGATTGGACACATTTTTTATCTCATATGATCACACCACTATACTCAACATCCCCAAGCCATCATATTAATATTTCTCCATTCATAAATGATATTTAATTGAATATACCCCTGCATATACAATACAAACGGTAATAAAGATAAATAAAAAACTGCATGTGTTTGTGTGGGTTTTTCTTCAACTACACATATACTGGCAAATTTAATTGGTGTGACAAACCTTGCTTTAAAGTTTTGTATGGGTTTATGTTTGGATATTAGTCTCTGCAAACTGCATGCCGTTTTTAGAAATGAGTTCTGTGTGCTCTGTACTAAGATTTGGAGAATAAATAAAAAAATTCTATGGTATAAACAGGCTAATAGATAAAAAATGTATAGGGAAATTTTAGTTTGTAATTCAGTGGAATTTGTATCTAAGGGTCATAAACTAGAATTCATGTTGTAGGTCTTCTTTAAAATTTTGGTATCCTCGGTTCTAATTAATGATTTTGGGATGAAATCATATTTGAACCATCCATTTTTTTCATAGTCTAGCCTGACCAAAAAGTAACACTGTAAATATTAGGATATATATGAGAAGCACTTTTACCAAAACAAGACGTGTCACAAGAGCCATTCATTAAAAAGCATTTATCCAAACTCATTTCTATAAAGGAGTGATTACACAACAACAATATTGTTAGTGTTTGTTGGAGCTGTTTGACTGAGCTAATAGTTTTGTGAACTCTGTTTCCATATAAAAATGTTTTATATTTAATTAGAAGGAATTACTTCCTATTTTTTAAATACATTTCAAGTTTGGCCCCCGACTTGGTCTGTGTTTTTCATTTCGGTCCTCTGTGTATTTGAGTTTGACACTCCTGGTCTATAGGGTATCCAAGCCTATAGGTGGGAACAGCACAGGTATGGGATTTTCTTTATTTTTAGGAAGCTACTATTTGTCAGTGTCCAGTGATCAGGCTGTAATTGTGTCCTGGTCAAAGCTTTAATGTTCAACTGCTAAGAAGGTCCAAGGTCTACTCTGGGTTTTCTGTAAGGGCTAACTGGTTACAAGGTTAGTTAAACAGAAAAAAACTTTTGTATAGTAAGATATGCTTATCTTAACCATATATGTTACTTTTGTTCACTTTTAATGTAGTATAGATTGGGTGTAGGTGTGCAACAACAATGATTAGAAGATAGGGTACATTATTACAAGGTTATATAGGGTCAGATGGGTTTAAAACTAAATGATAAGTGGCAATTATGCCATAGGAAAATATAAACTGTCACCTACAAACTATCACAGACATTTAGAAAAAGCCCTAGGTTATTGTGTTGTGTTTCATTTCTTCAACTTCAGTGCTCTGTAACAGGAATGTCAAACTGATGTTTCTTTGGGCAATATACAACCCTTTGCACCTTTCTTGTGGCCCTCTGCCAGTTTAGGCATCTAAATTTTATGAAGCTACTTACTGTGCAGTTGTGTATTAACTCCATGGTTACATTTATGGTTACTTATTTCACATCATTTTTGAATATTTTTCTAGTACTCTAAGGTTTCTAAAGTAAAAAAATGAATACATTTTTTACAAATACTTTAGATAAATATATAGTAGAGGTGCTGTGATATTTTTGCCCTCAGAGGCTGTGGCATGTTTTTGTGGTACTTGTTTGGGGTTACTATGGAAACATTTTCCTGAAAGCAATAAAGGTTATGGATGGCATTTTTAAATATGTCAGGCTGTCAAGTTGCATTGCATTTTGATTACAGTGGACATGATGCTAGGAGTGAATAACTATATGGAAATCCATATTAAAATGATTCTTTTGAAAATAATTTTCAGGTATCTAAATTAGTAAGGTATCATTCAATGACCAATATGGATGTCAAATCACTCCCCTTTCTTAGCAACAATAGGAAGAAGTTTATTTTTTTAAAAAAAACCTAAAATAAATAAGGAGGGAATTATTCAGTACTAATATTTAGTCTCCTGTGAATTACCACAAACAATAATACAATCTATATCAAAATCATTTGATCTATTACATATTTACTGCACATGCAAAAAAAACCTATTTCTTTCAACTCAAACAGGTCTGATTTATGTCTAAAATGCAGAAAAGCCTGAAATCTACTTATAGTATTAAACAAGACGTTTTTTAAAATATACTTATGAATATTCAATTGGATGTTCAGGACTTTCAATTGCAACTTTATTTGAATCCTATATGATATGCTCTTTTGTTTCCATACTGTAATTTGTATAATAAAATGGTTTTGAATCACCTAGCTTCACTGATGAAAGTGTATCCTCTCCAGCCTTGGAGAACTTTAATAAATCAGGCCTTAAATCTCAATGCACAACAAAAACAGAAATATGTTTTGTTACTCTACTTTAATTAAAATGCTTTTCTTTGGTTAAAATATCATACAACAAGGTCAACAACGATAGTATGCAAATCATATATATAAATATATATATATATATATATATATATTTTTTTTAAGCCAGCCTTTTCCAAACCATTTCAGATAAAGCAGTGAAAGTTTGGAACCTTTGTCAGGTCTCACTCACACTAGAGGGATTTTCCTAATTTTCATTTTGTCTGACACCTGTCACCTAAACAGAAAGTCAAGTGAAATTTTAACATTAGGGAGATCACAAGTAATAAAAATCTTTCAGCCACCCTTTTGAGGATGTTGAGGATTTGATTTTTATTTTAATCTTGTCTCATGTTATCTGTCTCAGCTGTGTTTCAATTAAAATGTAAGACAATAGTTCCCTACTATTAAAACAGCAGATTATAACATTATTTTGTACAAATTACTTAAACTTGTAATGATCTAGCTTTTCAATAATTTCTCTCATAGTACAGATGAACGTTTTTAAAACTCCTAATCTGTTGATTGTAAAAGTCTGTTGATTGACTTATTTATGTAAACCTAAATGTATTTCTTTAGGTTTTGATAAAGTGATGTGCAGTTTGAACCTATAAAATGTTTACATTACTAACAAACATTACTAAAATCACACTTTGATTTAGAGAGAAGAAAAGAAGATATGGGAATGATTGCAGACATGTGGCAAAGCAGTGATTTATAAAAGCTCATGTACAAAGTTTTATCTCTTTTTGCATATAGCAAAAAACTAATTATGCACAATTTTTGCATCTGCTATTCTTAAATTTGTGTCAGCTGGTTCTAAATCATAAAAAATTCAAACAAATGTGTTTTAGTTTATTGTTAGAACTAAGATGTGCAGAAGTATTAGATTGATAAAAATGAACAAAAATGTTTTAGGTGTTAATATTTTTGTTTAAATTTTAATAAATTTTTATAATAGGTTTGATGTTTAAAAGTTAAAACTGATATTTTACATATGATATGCACCAAATACAATGAATTTCCAGAGCAATTTGGGTTATATTAAAAGACAGGCCAGCACTAATTGTCCCTTTTAAAGTATGATCTCTCTCTTTGGAGTCGAGGTCTGCAGGACTGAGTCATACAATAAGGAGTAACTCTTTGCTCTAAGGCTTAAGTTTATGTAACCCTGGGTGACTTTTTTTTTAATTGGGTTATTACCTTCATGGTACTCTGCCTCTGATAACTTTTTTTTAACATGTGGTAGAGAGGATAATACAGCTCCATCCCTTGACTGAATAAAAATATGACTTGTTCATATGGATGACATATTTACATGAAAATCACAATTTAAAAAAAAAATTCTGGTCATAAAATGAGTAGAGCACAACTCCTCATCTCTTTTAAAATTAAATCATCTACCTTCTATAAACATACATTTAGGAGCATGAGAAGAAAAAGTAATAATTCCTACAGTTGATAATAGTTTAAAAAATATTTGTTAACATAAAGACAAAAGAAGGACAAAGAAATATGATGCCATTTATTAGAACATATACAGGTAAAACAAAATTGTTCCCATAAATAAAAATGCAGCAAAGCTAAATGCAAATAAGAAAACCAAAGAGGGAAATAAAGCAATACTAGGTGAAGCAAGATTATGCAGAGACAGAGATGATAATATATACAAACTAGGCAGAGGTTGAAAGAAGAGAAAAATACTGCACACAGTAAGAAACAAAACAGAATTTTTATATAAACAGCTCACTCAACAGATAGCATTGGTGCCAACTGAAACTACATTTCTAAATCCTGAGGCATAGTGTCTTCAGGAGGAGAAAGTGAAGAAACATCCTACCATACATGGTTAGCAAGTGGTGCATCTAGTATACGTTACGTAGCGAGCAGTTCTTTTTAAATATTTTGTGCATGAGCAAATTGTTTTCATTGGTGGTCAGTAAAAAAAAAAAGCCTATTACAATAGTGATTAGTGCTATCTTACATTGGTGATCAGTGTAATGACTCCATATACATAGTGGTGCTTGGTATTTATTGCTTTATCCCCTACTGTGGTGGTCAGCGTAGTGCCCCATTACATTGTTTGTCAGTGAAGAAGCCGCTCCCTTTATTTGCAGTAAGTAAAGAAGTGCTCTTTTACAATTACCAATGGTGCCATCTTAAATTGGTGATCAATATAATGTCTCCTTATGTTGGTATCACTGCAAAGCCACCTACATTGGTGCTCTTACGTTTAAAGACAGTTTGATGCCTCCTTACATCAGGATCTATTTTCCTTAATTGTCAGTGTGGAACCCCTTTACATAGTGGTCCTTTGACCCGTACATTAGTGGGAGTCCTTTTTACATCAAGTAAGTGATCTGTCCCCTACTGTGGTGGCAAATGTAGTGCCCCTGTACATGGTTTGTGAAGAACCAGTGATGAAATAGCCCCTTTTATTGGTGGTAAGTTTAATGTGCCTTCTGTATTTGTGATCAGTAAGAGAAGATCCCTCTTACATAAATAGTGAGAGGAATGTTCTTTTACATATGTGGTCAGCTGGAAAAATGCCTCAGTACATTGGGGGTAATTTTGAAGAATGTCTATTATTCTGATGCCAATAGAATGACAGCTAATGATATTACTAATCTTAAAGGTTACCAAGGAAGAGTTGGTGCCGATGAATGATGTTGTAATTTTGATATGCACATTATTTTTATTGATATAGTTTGCCTCGTACACTTCTAATATGCCAAGTACTTCACTTCTGATAATGTTCAGGGAGTGGTAGTGATTAGCTAGTGGCACCAATGCACTCATTACATAGATTCCACACAGCTTCATATCAGAAAGGATAGCAGAGAGACATAATTAGTATATTACACTTGCTGCCTAGAGTTTCCAAACATAATTCCTGGAGTTCTTTGAATCTGGGGAGAGTGACCCTTATGAAGTCATGTACTCGAGCCTATTAATCTGATATTCATAAGAGCTGCATACCACATTGCTGTAGCCGGAACATTTCTCTTTTAACTGTAAACAAATACCTAATTTAGCCTAAGGGAGAAACATTTATCATTACGAAACCCAAATCTGCATAATTTGCATAATTACTATGTCTTGCACGGGTTTCCTCTGGGCACTACAGGTGCCTTTGGTTACTTCCAGCCTACTGGTAGGGTAATTGGTTTCCCCGAACACATTTTTCTGAAACTATGTTAGATGCATTAGATTGTGAACTCTTCCTCTTTCATCATATAACAAGTTCCTGAAGCATATGCCATATTTAATCCTGAGAGCACACTTCCAAGTTCTTGGCTGTATGACTGGTATACTTCTTTACATTTTTGTATCTTGTCTCCCATCTTGTTTTGTCACACACTTTTTTTTTCCTTTCCTGCTAAATATTTTGATCTTGGTTTATCTTACTATCGCTTCCAAATCCTGGTCCCTTTTAAATCATGTTATTCTCCAAGTAATTTTGGCTTTCTTTGTATAACTGCGTGTTGTACTACGTGTAGCAGTCCTTGTTGCATTGTACAAGAGGGCGTAGTGGTCAGTAGGTCAATTTTGTGCTTATGCAATATGCATGAAAAAGATCTTTGTTAAATCCTTTGAAGTAATCTGCTAATGGATTCCTTAATGCTTTCTAGATACTTAAATGTCTCCTGGCTTAATGTTAAAAAAAAATCTCACTATTGTCCACAGCCAAAACCATTGTAAAGATATTTCTAAATGAGTTTCAAAAAATGCCAATTGCACATATTGCATCATAATTTGCAAATGGTTTAAAAATCCTGTTTATGCTGTGAAAATAAAAACATTGTAGGTCACTTTACTGTTTAATTTGCTTTTTGTAATGTTTAAAGATTTAAAAATATTATTTTATTTTTTTTCTGACACTGCAGTGGGTCACGTCATTCAGGAAGCCCTTCATCACAATGTCCTAAAAACAGTGGAACTTTGGATACTTCAAAAGTGTACATTGTACCCCATACCAGTGCACAAAAGAAATCTTTCCAAAGGCAAGAGTCCCTAAGCAAATATGTAATTGGATGGAAAAAGTCTGATGATACTTCTCCTCCTGGAGAATGTGATACAGAATGTCAAGGGTAAGTTGATATACTTTTACTTTTTTTTTTAATTACTTCTAACTTTTTCGAAATAATTTCAACCTGAAGTACAAACCAGGATGTATTTTCTAGGTGTTCTATAAATGTACCCATATACAAAGCTAAATAATTGCAGATCATTTTGTGCTATGTGTTTTAAAATGAGTAATAAAATACACCCGTGGTCCACACAACACAAATACAATAGAGAAGATCGCCTTCTCTGGGCCCCTGCACAACCATCACTCCAGAAATACCAGAAATAATGGAACATAAGCATAACATAATGTTAGCAAGTTTCAGATCTCTTCACATTCCACCTAACACCACCTTCCATTGGATTTTTCTTTCAGAAGACTGTCCACTTAGATTGTTTGTGATCAAGCCTTCATGATGGTAAAGCTGTAGCCTAATACGATCCACAGCAAACTTTTACAAGTTTGTGTGAGGTTCTGATTTTGCAATAAAAAGGGGTTTAAAGAGTTTGATTATAATTAGGCCCGTAGAAAAAAAGTCATGTTGCTTTTACAGTAGTAAAAATCCCTTGTTTCTTTTTTTTTATTGTATCCAATAGTTAAAATGTTCAGGTTGACAATCGATAAAACTTGGCCATCGATAATCCAGGTCCTTCAGTTTCCCAGCATGAATTTCGGATTTACAATACAGGGACTGCAGTACACTGTTTGGCCACTAATGTTTTCATGGCACTGGTCTGCAGAAACAGCTGTTAGCTTGCTTGCTAAACTAAATACACGTTGAGACGTCCCTGCTGCCTGCTCCCTGGAACTGTGCCAGATGTACGCGGTTCTGCGAGAGAAAGGCTGCCCTGTGTGTGGAGTATAAAACAGTAAACCGTTCCAGTCAACAGTTCTCACACTCCCTGAGCATTGCTGTTGATTAGAGCACTGCGCTGGTTGGACTGCTGAAGACCTGGGCCGCTGCAAATGGGAGTATTAGCCTTGCTTACCAATATGTTCAGGGTATTGTCACCCTAGTTGCAGTATTTACATACATAAAAACAAAGAAAGGAGCAAATGTATCACTGTTTTTGTAGCCTGACTGCCTTAAAATCAATAAATAAGGAGGACTTGGTTGGAATTTTAGATACAGAAAAGCATTATATAAAAATAAAGAACTACATGTGAGAATATTATAGTATGTTGTTTTTATTTTAGCTAATATGGTAATAATAAAACATGTATATTTATCCAGTGAAGAGGACTTGTCTTCATCCAGCTTGCTGCAGAATTCAGGCGTAGAGGAAGAAAATGAGCACCAGCATGTTTTGCCAAAAGAAGATTTTCTGAAAATGATGATGTCTGACAGTTCTCATGCTGAAGAAGAAAAAAGAAAGGTTTGCAATATTTATTGTTCAAACATTTTACAGAAACATAAAACCATATATGCATACAAAAATAAACCAAGGCATTACCTAAAGAAGCATTAGAAAAATTAAAAAATGGAGAATTAAGAAATGGAGAAAATGTAGGTGCATAGAATTGGTATCTAAAAATTCAAACTTTTGTATCTAAAGTCATATTATGAACATGGGAGTATAGCATGCTTATTAAGGTTTAATAGGTAGAATAGGCTTTAGTGAATTCATAATATAAACATGGGATTATAGCATGCTTAATGAGGTTTTATAGGTAGAATAGGCTTTAGTGAATTAGGCCACCTAGTACATCAGTATGTAATACTAAACCTAGGGCCTTTTTGGAGGCAGTAGTAACATTTTTCTAAAACATGCATGCCATGGATAGGTAACTAGCAGCATCCACTTTAAGGTGAGCTATAGGCAACCTAAATCATTAATATAAAAAAAAAAATGTTCAAAGTGCACTCTAAGAAAAATTATATCAATTTATTTAAGAGATATTTTTAGAGCTGCCCTGACTCTCTGGAATGATCCTCCCCATCGTATTCAACTTGCTCCTAAACATTTTTTAAAATCACCAATTTGAAACTCTAAATGTGTTAGACCATTCTATACTTACTATATACTCTATACTTACTTTGAAATTTAAAATTTGATTTCACTTCAGCTTTTTGCAGTCTACTGTACAAGCAGAGCTCTTACAAAGGAAGGAAGAAGCAGTTCAATAAGCCAGTAAGGTGTGCTGCTGTGCAAGGAGTATTATGACAAGAAAAGAGAGTAGAGTGGCAGAATGAGTTTATCAGTGTGCTGCTTTTCATTTCACTTTCCAGTTACAAGTAAGGGAGGAAAAATATGTAAAGGTTAAATTGATGTAGAGAATAGTCAGATCCTATCCCCTACCAAGCATGCATGTGCTGCATGGCAGAGGTGTGCAAATCTCAGCACTGAATGGGCAGAAATACAAATCTTTTACCAGGCAACAAAGTATATATACAAGGTAGTTTGTTTGTTCTTAAGTTGAATTCGTATGTAAGTCAGGACAGGTACAATTTTTTTAATAAATACAATTGTCTCAAGATATTATTAATTTTATATATACAGTACATATAATACCATAATATATTGTTTATGATATTGTTTGTCTCAACTTATTATTAGGCAGCGTGGTGTCAGTTACTGTATAAAATCCTCACTGTGAATTAATCACAAACAAATCAAGAAAACAAAGCAAAAAAATAAAATAAAAATTTTATGGAGCCTAGACATTCTTTGGACATTAAAGAGTTAAAAGATGTTGCAGAAAAGCTCAGTCCCAGCTGTGTTTAGCATAAGATTTCTTCTGCAAGTCATGTGAACTGCCCAACCCCCCCTATAAAGCCTCATATCGCAGGAAGCCTATTGATTCCTATCTAGGATGTCCTTAACTCAGGGACTACCTGTATTACTTTGTGTGTGTATAGCTGTTTCCTATTCAGATTTAACATGTAAATTTAATTTTCATGTTTATTACCGCAACTTTTATTATTACTATTATTTAGTATTGGTGATCCTATCATAAAGATCCTTGTACAGGCATATCCTGTTAATGGTGGCAATAGTGTGTCCTAATTCTGCTTGTGCATTGTCACATGGGTTTCTGCATGTGGTTATTTCAGCAAACATTGCAAAAAAAAAATGTACCGGTACTTTAGGTATCATTAGCAAACTGTCCTAAGAAATGCTATGCAGTCATTACTGTCTAAAAGAAGGCTGCTGAAAACCAGCAGTACCAAGATGTAACAAATAAAAAAGGTAAAACACTATTTTATTCAACATAATTACATTTTTTCCTAGTTGGTTTTGTCTGTTAATGGATATCACTTCTTTTCTGTATTTGGACTTTAATGAAAGCATTACTTTGTGATCTATTCTACTGACCATAATACATTAGCAAAATATCATGAGGATTGAAGATGTCTTGTTTACTACAGTGTGCAAAAATTATGGTAAAGACGTATTATAAACCATTTAACATCACAGTAAAGTCAAGACATTGAAGCCCAAAACAGCTGAGACTGAGAATAATATTGACAATGCAATAATAGAGCAAAAGATTGTAAGAATCATAGCGTTAGCAGTGTTCATTATCCCATGTACTTATTTATCCTCTCTGCTTTTGTCTGCTGTCAGATACAATGCTGGCAAAATAGCGTTACCTCCCTGTTGTACCAACTTCCTTATGATACCAGCATGCAAATGAGCTAAGATATCAAACATGCCAGATTTGTGTGTCACAAACATTATATACCTGGGAGGGCACTGCAAATCATCCAGCATAGTAAAATGAATACATTTTTCCTGCTTTTGACTTTTATCCAGACTCTAGTACTTTAAGTGTCACAAATGTTGACAAGCAGAAATCTCTGCTGCTTCATTTAGCCGTAGAAAAATCTATGATACCTAAGAAAACACTGGCAGCATCAACTGACATACACACGTTGATGTCAAGGAGAAACAACTCGTTTCAGACTTATAAAGAATACACAATATGAAATCTCCATATTCATGCAAGAAGCAGAGAAGCTTAACGAGTCTCTAGATACACCTCACACCATAAGCTGGACAAAACTGAAAATTTTCACATTCCAATATGGAAATTTGTGGACAGATATAACATAGCTGATATGTATGAAGACACTTCATAATCAGAGGTCGTAGACGTATAGAAACCCAAGCCATTTTAGCAGCATCACTATGTCTTCATTACCTTGATAATAACACTATAGGGGTCTAATTAAAATAGATCCACTGCTAGACAAAACTGAGAATTTTCACATACCAAGATAGAAATGAGAGGACAGGTAATACATAGCTGATATGTATGAAGAATGTATAACTAGATGTCATACATGTGTAGATACCCAGGGTGTGTTTAGCAGCATCACTATATCTTCATTAATGTGATAATATCTCCATAGGGGTCTAATTATAATAGATTCACCGCTCAGTTTTTGCAGACAAATCTTGTTTTTAATTGGAATCTGTACTGTTTTATGCTGATAGGAGAAAAGCAATTGTATTTGAAATGTGTTATGTTTTAAGTTGATTGTTAAGAAAGAAGCATGTTTATTATTGTCATGATACCGGGATTCTGTTATTGTATATACAGTTAGGTCCATAAATATTTGGACAAAGACAACTTTTTTTCTCATTTTGGTTCTGTACATTACCACAATTATTTTAAATGAAACAACTCAGATGCAGTTGAACTGCAGACTTTCAGCTTTAATTCAGTGGGTTGAACAAAAAGATTGCATAAAAATGTGAGGAACATTGTGTATATATACAAATAATATACAGTGTATACTGTATGTCTGGTATGGCATTTTTTACATTCCCTTGCCTCAAACATATCTTCCCATACAACGCCACTGGCTTTATATGTTACATGCAGAAAACACATAACTTTGGCCTGGAATGCCGTTCAAGCACAGAATATATGACAAATCATATGCTGAAGAGGCTAAATGGTTTGAAAAAGGGATATACACAGTATTCTACTACCAAAAACAGTTTAGGTGCTGATAATGAATGACGTGGTGACCATAGTGAAAGGAAGGTGTTCCTAAAAAGCATAGTTTATTGTAGCAAACCTTTTACATCTTCCACTATTTGCTTTTTTGTGGCTTCTGCTATTTAGTTACTTTCCAGAGTTAACAAGAAAATCGTAGGACTGCAGAT
>NW_027317143.1:0-24998 GCF_032062135.1 Pyxicephalus adspersus
GACTCCTCAATGCCAAGTCTATGTCCAATGGCATGGCATAAATAAAACAACTTTTCTGCAAATCATTCTGCTCAAGTGAACCTGTTTGTTATAGGAGGCCCTGTCACGTGACACTTTTGGGGTCTATTTGTGTACATGGCGTCACTTAAATGTTTTGGGAGCTTGTGCAGGCTTCATGACTATAGAGAGGAGAATCTTCTGCTGAGCTGCCAGTAATGTCTCCATCCCCGGAGCAGCATGACATTTGCTCTGTACAAAGTGCCCTAATGTGGGTACATCAGCCTACATCAAAGGTTGCTGTACATAAATGTTTGTGTTGCAGCAGGTGCAGGACGCTTTATAGGTTCATTATTATTAATAATAAACATGATTTATATAGCCCCAACATATTGCGCAGCGCTGTACATTTATTAGGGGTTTCAGATACAGGCAGTGACAGGAGGTGGAGAAAATCCTGCCCTGAGGAGCTTACAATCTGGTAGATGGGGAAGTATCATACAATAGGAGGGGATATGGAATGGTGGGAAGTAGTGAGGGTTTAGGAGACAGAAGAAGACGGGTAGGTGAGGGGGAAGCGTTGGGTTTGAAATGAGCAGAAAGTAGGAGCAAGCCGAATAGGACGAGGAGACCATTCCAGAGAGTCGGGGCAGCTCTAGAAAAGTCTTGGAGCCGTGCGTGTGATGAGGTTATGAGTGAGGAAGTCATTAGTAGGTCATTAGAAGAGTGAAGATAGCGGCTAGGGGGTAATTTTCTATTCGGTCATCAAGGTAAGTGGGGCAAGAACTGTGGAGAGATTTGAAGGCAAAATGAGAGCAATACAGGTTCTCTTTTGAAAGATACATTCATGGGTTGCTTCCTAATTTACCCCAAGTTTTACGAAGGTATAGTCAGCGAAAAAGCATATAAGGCAGCAAAAAAAATATATCATGCAGCAGCCAATGAGGGGGGGGGGGTCATGTTTCATTGTTCGAACAACTGTAAGTGGTGATGAATGAGAAAATCAGATAGCCATTAGTTACTGCATTTCCCATTTTGGCAAACACATATTTTGTCTTACAGGAATGGGACGAGAAGTGGAAAATCTTATCCTTGAAAACACGCAGCTTCTGGAAACAAAGTACGATCCCTTTTGTTATTGATGGTTCTCATGTTTTGATAGTTCTCATGTAAAGGTAAATGCCCCCTACTTCTGGATATGGAGAAGTATGCAATCGCCTCCCAGGAGAGTCCTAAGGGTTTAGTAGCAAAGCCTGAATGCTGTAATGTGAAAGGTAGAAATAAACTCCAACCACAGAGGAACAGATTAGTGAAAGAACACGGGGAAAATAAAGATCAATGGTTGTGGGATATCCTACCACTTTACCTGGAATAGGCAAGCTAAGAGTCCTTTATGCCTGACATGTACCCACCTGTATATGTTATAAACTCAACACTTAGTGCAACTGAGATTTAGCCGTTTAGCTTCATTTAGAATTGGTGATAACAGGAATATTCGGTCCATCATCATCATGTCCTCAATTCCAGGAATGCCCTAAACGTGGTGAAAAACGATCTGATCGCCAAGCTGGATGAGCTGATGTGTGAGAAGGACGTATTACAGGGCGAGCTGGCTTCCATCAAACACACCAAACAGAAGCTGGAGGAAAAGAACAAGGAGCTGGAGGAGGAACTGAAAAAGTAATTTTACACCATTGCACAGCTGCCATATTATTCTAACCTATTACTATAAGTTTCCAGTTGAGGGACAGACTTGCATTTCTTTCATAGAATACTTAGAGATGGTACAAAGGTTATCAGTAATTTGTAAATAAGTGTTACGTAAATGATTGAGTTTATGGAATGAGTTGAGATCATTGCCACCCCACGGCTGCTTTTTCTATCGGTCTATCGGTGCTTTTTACTATCGGTAATAAAGAATGTGATTTTGTTCCAGGGCTAGGGCAGAAGCCGAGGAAGCAAGACAGAAATCAAAAGAGGAAGAAGATGTAAGTTACTTTTATTTTATAATATTCAATATGTTCATCCCAAAAACATACTCAAAAAAGGTAATAAATGATTTCTAAAACCTCTCCAAGACTGAAGAGGATAAACATCGGTGAACCTGGGTAAAAAAAAAAAAACGAAATGGATCTGGTCCTGGATTAAAACCGGTTGTAGATGACTCTTCCGGGCAAACTATTCCAGGTTTGCTGGATCACCCAGCTTCACTAATGAAAGTGTATCCTCTTGGAGAGCTTTAATAAATGAATCCTAGATTTTTAATATAGATGGGGAACTGGCTGAGACCTTTATCAGGGTTTGATGGACCAGTCTTCTGGATAGGAACTGACATGGGGTGTCTACTGTAACAAAACACCCTATTTATAAGCAATTGTGGTTATTTTCTGATAAATGGGCTAGAAAACATTTAAATGAAATGACATATAATTTAAACACTCTGGGATGTAATCCAGTAACTAATCAGTGTCTGTTTTGTCTCCATTTCTAAATGGTTTTCTTTACTGAAGAGCGACGTGCCTACAGCTCAGCGAAAGCGGTTTACACGGGTGGAGATGGCGCGGGTGCTGATGGAGAGGAACCAATATAAGGAAAGACTGATGGAGCTGCAGGAGGCCGTGCGCTGGACTGAAATGATCAGGTATGTGTGCAGTCTGATGGACATCATGGAACAAAACATTACCTTGGGTGGTCTTGTAAAAAGATAACAAAAACTTCCTACAAGAAATCAATTTCAAAACAACTTATATTTATTAACTGATTTTAAAATTGTGAATATAAATTATACCTTTGAATAAACATTACCTGATCAAAAGAAAATCTCCAAGCTTATAGAGGTAATATTATCATCTAGGGTGGCTTCAGTTGGTCAGGTCCTAACTAATGTTGTGTCCAAAAAATGGAGTCAGTTGGCTAAATATATTGAATAAATTAATTGAAGTGTTTCCATCAATCGATTTTTCTTACCCGATGGGACTGACATATTCCAACTTGTCAATATCAGGATACATCAGGTTTAGATCATAAAAGATAGGTTTAGGGAACATGAGACTTCATTTTCACACGTGGATTGACCATACCTAGATCCTTAAAGTGGATCTGAGGTTCAACTTTTTAAATTTGTGCAGGATTTATGTCATCCCTGCCTAGCCGATCAAGACGGCCAAGAATAGCAAAAGGAAAAAGATGGTGTCTCCCTGCGACAGAGCTGGAACAGGTGAGTATAGCAGGGTTTGGGTTCGGTTCATCTCCTTTGAGAATCTTTGGCATGTGCTGGACTACTCAGACTACTTAGTCTCTAACCATCAGTACCAGATCTTTGCAAAAAAATAATCCAACTCTGGAAGGAGAAAAATGTTGTGACATTGCAATTGGTGCAATATGATCAAAGCATGCTGTAACCAAAGCTTAAGGTTTGGATTGTTTAATGAACCAACACCCATCTCAGATTTCTGAAATGTTTTTTTTTTTTTTTCTTCCAGGGCATCAAGAGAGAATCCAGCCATGCAGGAGAAAAAGAGATCCAGCATCTGGCAGTTGTAAGTGGGAGGCGAACATTTCTACAATGCTAAAGAAATGAAATTAGCGAACAGCATCCATTTTGCACATTAGTTTTCCAATATTCTCCTCAGAAATTATTAGACATTTTTTAAACCTGGGTGGGAAGAAGCTGTAGACAAGTTGTGACCTCTGTATTGTGACCCAACTTTTCAGTAACCACCCCAAAAAAACAGTTGGGTGGTTACTGAAAAGTCCTAGGTGGAGCACCCAGCTAAGAACGCTGGTTTTCAGTTGATTATGAAGTGTTGACCTTTAATTTGGTTGAGAGATTTCTCTTGAAAAGCTGTGTCAACGATGGCTAATGCTTTGTTTTCTCAGGCAGTCTGCATCTCTGTGACTATTGGGTTTGTGTTCTTGTATCAATCTATGCAATCTTTATTTTTTGTCCTGGACAATTCTGTAGTCAGAAAAATGTTTTTTTTTGTTTTTTTTTTTTTTACAAAAAATCTCTTACAAGTAAAATCCTCCTGCTTAAAAGAACATTTTTTTTAAAATTCAATCTTGTTCTCTCATGTTTAGTTTCAGCCGTCTGTTCAGCTCTTCTGGTACTGCTTCTAAGAAACCCGACTTGCCTGTCAACGTCCGCTACAACGCCCCGACCTCTCACATCACCCCCTCCATTAAGAAGAAGAGCAGTGCCTTAGCCAAACTCCCCAGCGACAAGTCCAAAGCCTTCGACTTTCTTAGTGACGAGTGAGTGGCGTCTTTGTTAGCACATTCACATACAGCCTGCTGTCTGAATCGACCAATGAAGATCAGTAAAGAGATTTGTTCAGCACTAAAAGATTTAATGCAGCCTTAAAGGAAATTATTTTTCTGGTGGGATCTTACACCATGTATATATGTTTGGGAGACATTAGATTTCTTAGAATGCTTAAAATGTTTTTGTAATGGGCTGAAAGTGTGGTGGATAAACAAACTATTTGGCAGCTAACATGTCAGCCTGTTGGAAACTACTGACAAATCTTACTCTTTACCTGTGAAAATGTGAATACAGGAGCTGCCATTGCAGACTTTCTTTTTAAAGTGCATTTTTTGGAGCTGTCATTCTAAGCTATAATAAGTCCTTGACCCAGAACAAGCAGATATTTGCATTTAATATGTACGGGATAGTTCCATGTTAGTTACACATTGAGTTAGTAAAAGGATCATGATGATAGCCAGGAACAGTTAACAATGGCTGTCCCTCTATTTCTTCTCTGACCTGATCCCCTTAAGGGCTGCTGATTTAGCACTGCAATGTTCTGTATTTATTGATTTGTGTCTAATCATCTCTTGACAGTACTGAAGCCTCTCTGGCTTCCCGGAGAGAACAGAAAAGAGAACAGTACCGCCAGGTGAAAGCACACGTCCAGAAGGAAGATGGCCGCATTCAGGCGTTTGGCTGGAGTCTTCCTCAGAAGTACAAACCGGTGTGCATACAATGTTTTAATAAGTATATTATGTTTTTACATGCTTGATACCAGTCTCTGGAGTATTTCAGGATCTTTCTTTAAAGCTATCTGTCCATGATATAATTTCAGCTTCCTAACGGTGGCCAAAGCGAAGGCAAAATGAAGAACTTGCCGGTTCCAGTATACCTGAGGCCGCTGGATGAAAAAGACTCCTCAATGAAGGTGACATTATGGCTGCCTTCTCTATAATAAGGTCAGTTTGTTATTCCTGCGCTCCCAGTAACAGAGACTTTATATATCCTCTTTTAGTTGTGGTGTGCAGTTGGTGTCAACTTATCTGGTGGGAAGACGAGAGATGGCGGCTCAATTATTGGGGCCAGCGTCTTTTATAGCGACCTCCCAGGCTCAGACATGGATGACCAGAAGCCACGCAGCGAGTCCCAAAGCAGTTTAGATAAACTAGAACAAGAGCTGAAGGTGAGTGACCCTCCAAAAAGAACAAACTATAAAAACAAAATATATGGCTTGTTTTAGTACTATAATAATCCGGCTTATCATGCTGTTAAAACATTTGGCTTATTATATCGTAACATTTGTATTAAGATCTAATTATACTGTACTTTAGTGCTTTTGGAAAGTCCACTTTTGTGCACTGCAGTCATTCAATTTTAATGACACTCACATTTGCATATGTGGTGTGACCGTATCCCATTTACTTTCCTTTTTTTTTTTTTTTTTTTTCACATGCCCCAAGGCACACTGCTTTAGCTAACTGTGATGGGGGTTCTAGCTGTTTTATACAGTTCTGTGTCATTATGTATTTTAACCCCTCAGGTCCAGCAGAAAGAGTTAAGGCACCAAGATGAATTGTCTAGCCTGGTGTGGATCTGTACAAGCACACACTCCTCTACCAAGGTCATTATCATTGACGCCAACGACCCTGGAAATGTTCTGGATACTTTTATAGTTTGCAACTCCCATGTACTGTGCATTGCCAGTGTGCCAGGTAAGACTGATTTCAGTACATTGATAATGTCCCTGGATTAATATGCTTCCTGTCCTGCACCATCATTTTTCTGCTTCATCTAGTTCATGCACACTTTTGTTCTTTATCATATATAACATTCCTATTTCATGTTCAGCCTTACCCAGAGCATTCCTGCTTGCAGCTCCGTGTAATCTAGAATGTTTCTGCATCATCTGGAACACTTTTAGAGCAGTAGTTTGAACCAGTGCTAGTCCGTGGCCTAGGCTGTGAACTGGTGCTGGTCTGTGGCTTTTAGGTTCGGGCCCATGGGTGACGGGAGGTGGAGGCGCCGGTGCCCCTCTTTGCTCTGCTCTGGAGCTGGTGGAGGTGTGGCAGAGGGGGCACGGGTGGCTCTGCTTGCAGGGCAGCTGCTGGCAGTGGTGGAGCGGTGTATGTGAGGCTTGCACTTCTCTGCCTTTCCTGGGGGCCTGGACAGCACACTAGCTTTCTTACGTTGCTCTGCTGTTCTCAGCTGGTGTGCTTGACTGGAGGGGCTCGGGGTGGCAGAGTGGCGTAGGAAGATCATGTACCGGCCCGTGGCAATATTTTGTGGTCTGTTGCCGGGCTCTGCTGTTGGAAAGGTTGGGGACCCCTGATCTAGAGCAAATATTATACACAATATTGTCTGTAATGATGGTACATCTTTTCTAAATAGCTACTGGTTTTGTTTTTTTTCTTTTGCAGGTGTTATGGAAACAGACTATCCTTCAGGAGACTCCACCAAACTAGATACAGACTCTGGGCAGGCTGAGAAATCTTCCTTATCAGAGAGTCTAGTAAGCAGCACCTCTTCATCAGAGCAGCCTGTGGGGGGTGTCCGAGTCACTGTTGCCTCTGCAGAGGAATCAGAGCCCCCCTTACCACAAACTGCCAGTGTTATTATTACCGAGGCAGAGTGCAATCCAGGTGAGATTGGGATGTTTAGGTAGTTGGTTTAGGTTACTGATCAAGCGAATCAGATTTGGTGGGAAGCTTTAGAGGCAGGTAATACACACTGCTAACAAACACTCCTTTTGATTATGATGACAGATCCTGATTCTACCAATACTGAGCTAGATGACAATGTGCCCACAGCAGAAGAGGCAACTGAGGCCACAGAAGTGGGAGATGGCACCACAGATGATGTGGCAGATATTCAGGCTGGGATCTATACAGAACACGTCTTCACAGACCCCCTGGGTGTACAAAACACAACAGAGGATTCCGGCTGCCAGCCCAGGTGGGGGTCATTTACATTACCAGGTTCACATTTGGTTAGTCCGAATGC
This sequence comes from Pyxicephalus adspersus, assembly GCF_032062135.1. NCBI lineage: Eukaryota > Metazoa > Chordata > Amphibia > Anura > Pyxicephalidae > Pyxicephalus > Pyxicephalus adspersus. Next base: position 7,247 of record NW_027317143.1, read on the forward strand.
CAAAACATAACCATGTACCCTAAGTAATGGTCAAAAACTGTCCAAACCTTGCGAAATTTATATGCTTATTATAATATAAGGAAATTTGTTTCTAATCAGAAACCTGGGATCTTATGGACAAAACAAGAACTAATGCAAAAATATTTTTAAACATTACTGATTGTTTTGTCCAAGAGATCCCATGTTTCTTAAAAAAAAAATTTTTTTTAGTTCTAGTTTTAAAACCATTTATGGGCTCGCCTCTGATCTGATGTACTTGTGATTTTATTAAACAATGAGCCCAGGCCTCCAGCACTTTAGGGTGGTACTGGTGATGTTACCTTACTTTCTACAGTGCTCAACCCAGAAATTTTTTTTAAGCCGGTTGGGAGGACATTGTAGGTGTGTAAATTGTAGATCCCCCTTTATTGTGACAAAACTCATCAGTAACCACTCATAAACAGCCGGGGGGTTGCTGAAAAGTGCTGGGTTGTGCACACAGCAAAAAGGGGCCGGGGAGAACACTGCTAGCAGAGCTGGAGGCTGGAAATCCCACAAAAATACACATTTGCATTGGATCAAAGTACATTTTTGCAAGATTTCAAGCTCCCTGCTGTGAAAACTTGGTTGTTGTGGAGAACACTGGCCACATGTTTTTGATAGATCGTAAAACCAGGTGCCCTTCCTAGGCTTCTTCTCTTCCCTCCCTGATATGCCAGTGCACCAGGAGGTAAGGCTAGGTTATACTTTGCTTTTCTTCTTCTCACTCATTGGCTCACACCACCCACAAAAATTATATTTATAGGAGTTACAATCTGCATGAATAAAATGTACTTTGTGCATTAAAAAGTAAAAGTTGAAGTTAAAATGTAAGGTTTGATGCAAAAAAAAAAAAAGCAGCAGCAGGTATTAGAATATTTGACACTGTGAGCTCAGCAGTGAGATTACGGACAATTATTTTGCACTCTTTACTGTTAGCCCATAAGACATTGGCGAAGGGTGATATAGATGTTGTGGAGGAAAGTTGCAGCCAAAATACTGAATGATTTTAACACCTGGCTCTCTCTCATCCTGCAGCAGCGAGTCGGACTTATACAAAGATGGAGTGGCGACTCTTCCCAGTGAACAGGACCTGATGAGAGAAGAAGCCCAGAAGATGAACAGCCTGCTGCCTACAATGTGGCTAGGAGCGCAGAATGGACAGTACGTTTTGTTGGCCCCCTGCACTGTTTTGTGGGGACGGTTGTATAAAACAAATGCTTTGATTGACAAATGTTTCTTTTGCAGCTTGTATGTACATTCATCTGTCGCCCAGTGGAAGAAGTGTCTGCTCCAAATTAAACTAAAGGATTCCATTCTCAGTATTGTGTAAGTATAGCCTGTATGGGAAAATGGAGCGGTGTTTAGAGTATTGCTAACCTTTTAGTGTTCACCTGAAAACTTGTAATTATTCACTATGGCAGTTCGTTATTTTATGTAGGTTTATTAGTTCTGGTTCATGTTCGTGTGTTGGGCTGAGCTAAGGGATTCCCATTTATTTGAATAGGCTGCCTAACACCCTGCTGCTCATTGAACGTGCATGCTTTAGGGCAGGTTTGGGCAAACTTTTTTAGTCAGGGGCCACAATCTGAAATAAAATTTGACAGAGGGGCCAGGCCAATAGGAGAGTGGGCGGGGTTATGCCCTCATGACTGGCGCCACTGAACATGATAGCATAACCCCACCCGCTCTCCCATCGCAGATCTGAGCTTGTGGTGGGAGAGTGGGTGGGCTGTGTCACTGAACACAACACGCTCACTCTCCCATCGCTGGCTTAGAACCTGGGGACATATTACGCGACTCTAGACATCCCAGCTGGGTCCTTCTCCTGACCAGAGCCGCGGACCACCCAAAGGGCCGGAGAAACATCCCTATTGGGCCGTAGTTTCCCCATGCCTTCTTTAGGGCCACTGGCAAGGTGGCAAGTGTTATCACGGTGCACCAATACTTATTAAATTTGATAACCTTGCAGTTTGTTTTCCTAATTTAGGAAATTCTTAAAATAGTACTCAAAATTTTGTTACTAATCTCCCTCTGAAATGTTTTTTACTTCATATATTCCAGCCACGTTAAGGGGATTGTATTAGTGGCACTTGCTGATGGAACACTGGCGATCTTTCATCGAGGAGTTGGTATGTAAAATACGCAGGAGCAGAGTACAATATCTGCATATCTTTTATCCAGAGTACCCTTTTACTTTCTAGACATCTAAAGGGAGGCTTTATCTTTTTTGAATATTTTTAATGGTTCAGAAGACTTTATAAATAGTCATTAACTGCCAATAAATATTCTTCTGACTCCTTACTCTATATATTGATGTCTTTGTCATTTTCACTGTGTTTGCCAAAATTGTGAGCTGAGCATATTACATTGTGAACAACAGTTATTACAATCTGATCTATTTATCTGTTTAACTTTGTAAATGTTAAGATTTTTTTGTTTTGTTTTTTAGATGGCCAATGGGATCTTTCCAACTATCACCTCCTTGATTTTGGTCGTCCCCATCACTCAATCCGATGTATGACTGTGGTGCATGAGAAGGTCTGGTGTGGATACAGGAACAAAATCTACATTGTACATCCAAAGACGATGAAAATTGAGGTGAGCAGAGAGGTTTCTTGGCCGGCTCTGACTGCGGTAGAACACTGTCTGGGTTGTCTATTAATAAGCTGAGCATGATTTTATTTGTATGTTTTCCATGTGTCCAGAAATCTTTTGATGCCCATCCAAGGAAAGAGAGCCAGGTGAGACAGCTGGCTTGGGTCGGCGATGGTGTTTGGGTTTCTATCCGGCTCGATTCGACATTACGGTTGTACCATGCACACACCTACCAACATCTGCAAGATGTGGACATTGAGCCCTACGTTAGCAAAATGCTGGGTAAGTTTGTACATTTTGTCACACTTCAAAAAATTGATACTTAAGGTATCAATCGTGTAAATAGTTCTGCTAGCAGAGTCACGTTTTAGACACCACTGAGCAAAATATTTAAAATTAAACTGCATTTTCATGCACAATTCAGCTATCCTTTGTGCCTTCTTCACCTGAGCTAAACTAAGTCACCCCCTTCTCCACAGATCTCCAGCAGAGTGAAAATCTACATTGGAAACATGTATTGCAGCAGAAATCTGCTTTTTGTTTTTACTGGTCTTACTTTACTGATTTTTTTTTTCCTTCCTTTCCCTGAAATCCTGATTTATGTAACATGGTTGTAAATTAATTTTTTTCAGGCACTGGAAAACTGGGATTTTCCTTTGTTAGGATAACAGCGCTGATGGTGTCCTGTAACCGGCTTTGGGTGGGCACAGGGAATGGTGTCATCATCTCTATCCCCCTGACTGAGAGTAAGTATAAATAAAAAGACGATGAATATACAGAGAGATATGAGATCAGAACACCAACATACCTGCCAGGAATTCTGTAGACAAATCCACAACAACAGTGTCATAAAACATAAAAAAAAATCCATTTTGTATTATATTTAGGGGTGTTTAGGGAGAGTTAGCCAAGGGCAAAGGTTTAAAATTGTTCATTTTAAGCCCTGCAATTATGTTTCCAGTTTTGTAATCTTTAATTTAGTAAAGAAGAAGAATGATTAATGATATATTGGCTGGAGATTATTCCTGGAGGCATTAGATTGAGAATAAGCCAGAGTAGATCTGTACATTGAGGGTCTGCAGGATGTCGGGGTCACAGAGACAAAATTAATGGAGACAAACTTTGTTGGAATACCTTTTCCATTTCATGAGCTGGGTGGTGGAGCGTTCTCCTAAAAGCATCTTCTGCGACTTCTATTGTAAGTTAGGCAAGTGCTAATTCTTAAAGATAAACATACAGTCATGTGTAAAAGTAAGTACACCTCATAGAAAAGGGTTTTGGTATTTTAAATCTATACATTTTAATTCATGCAAAACAATAAAACAGAAATAGGCAAAGGTTTGTGTGCCAATACATGGAAAGATGAATAATAGATATATTAGATATAAAAATATGTGAGGATGTTTCACTCTGTATAACATGACCGGTTGGTGAGGAGCAGAAGCTTCTTACAATCTGCATGGTAGCAGAACGTGAAAACAGAAATTCAAGGTTCGGTTTAATTATCGCTTTGCTATGGAGGTGTGTGATGCCAATATCAAAAAATGTTCCATAAGGCCCACAAACGGAAGGTTGTAAATATCTGAGCCTATGAAGGAATCGCTCATATTTTTTTTTTTTTAAACACAATTTCACTGTAGGGGAAATCAAATGCAGAGCTTTATAAACGATTGCTAATTTGCAGGGACAGCCCAAAGTCTCATTAAAACTTGTGGGAAGATCTGGACCTGACAGGTAACCTCCTGGACAGTTCATTTCTGTCTGGATTTATATGTCTGGAAGGAAACGTATCACAAAACTCACCAAATAAAGTTAGACTGGTGCAGGTCTGCAATATCCCTACAAAAAGTAATTTCTGTTAAAGAATCTGTACCAGTTTCTGAGGTCAAGGATGTACTTATTTTTTCTCAGTACACTGTTACATATTAAGGAAAAAATGTTCTTGTGTATGTTTTTTTTAAATTATTATTATTACCACTTTTATCTATAGACATTGGTAATGTTTGCCCTGTATAAATTTGCTGACGATTCTCATGAGGTGTACTTACTTTTTCTCAGTACACTGTTACACAAGAACATTTTTTCCTTATTATGTATGTTTTTTTTAAATTATCATTATTACCACTTTTATCTATAGACATTGGTAATGTTTGCTGACAATTCTCATGAGGTGTACTTACTTTTTTACATGACTGTGTTGTGAACCTACCGGGCCATTGGGTGGAGGGGAAGTCCTAGGCTCCAGTTACCAGAGACAAGTATTGATTAGACTTTGCCTACCAGGTTCTCAAGAACTTGTTCTTCACTTTCACCCCTGTCCATTACCCTCCCCTTACTCTCTTACTTATAGCCATTATACTACACCAGGGCCGGTTACTTGGGTTGAGGGGTAAGTGCCGACACAGTCAACAAGTCCTCTTCCCTCCCAGGCTTTTTTATTCTCAGTAGCCACTTTTGTCCTGGCTGTGTAGACTTCACCCCCTGTGTGTCTTCTCCGGAGCCCCTTGTTGGCTGTAGTCTCCTGTATTACTAAACGGCTCAACAGATTAGCCTCCTCTCATGTGTCGCAGCTAATCTTACAGTCGCACCCTCTGCGCTGGTCACCACATCATATCATTCACTCTGGAGCTTCTTCCTTCCCACGCTACCAATGCTACCCTTTTGGACCTCTCTGTCCTTCCATGGCCTTCTCATTCCAATGGATGTGTCTTGTAAATCTAGCAAGTCCGTAGGAATAAATCATACCAGTAATAGGAGTGCTGGATGAAGTCCCTTAAAGTATATGTCTGGGCAAAATAAAAAAGATTTAGTGCATGTTCCAATGTTGTATCTCTTTGCAAATGCTACTGGTGCGGAAAAATATCTGACCTGGCAAGAGATCTGCAAGTTCCTAACCTCCTGTAGTAAGCAACTCTGCCTCTGCTACACCGATATGCCAACTGTATTCAGCCCTGCACTTTATAGGAGGATATGAGGGCACCCAGTAATGAAGATGGGAAGAGTGGGGGTGGGGGTGCACATTAGTACAACTTATGCTGGACTGGGCTGACAACACTGCTCTGGGAACTACAGAAGAAGCATTGTGTTGTCAGCCAAAGGAGCTTACTGGATGCTTCCAATCACCTGGTATTTTTCTGCACTTGCTGCATTTTTACCTGAATGAAATATGATGTATTGTAGTAGTGATTTTTATTTTCTTTCTCCCAGACATATACTTTAGGCACACAGACCATTAACCCTGCAGTTTCTTCTGCATGGGAGGTATTCATGCCAAGCATCAGCCAACTCCTAGCGCTATAAAGAATCTGCATTTCCAAATTATAAACATAAGAAAGGGCGGTAAGCAATAGAGGAATAAGTTGTAAAGAAGCAATGGCTGGCAGTTCTCTATAATACAGACCCGTGTGTGTTGCTGGGATGGGATAAGGACATAATAATAATAAAGTCTGTTGCTGCAGCTGATGGTCTGTTGGAGGGTTTATAAGCTGAACTGAAAAATTGTGATGAAAAGTCTTTATTGTATAAAGGAATATGTGATGTCCCTTCTGCAATAAAGCATAAGAAAAACGCTGAGCTGAGGGTGTGATAGATAGGAATAGGATGCCGCGACCGAACAAACCGGAGTTATGTCATCCTGGCCCAGCCAAGCAAGATGGACGAAGTGACAACAGAAAGGTTTTATATAAATATTATTATTAGCGTGCTGATGGAAGGGGGGGGGGGGGGTCAGGGAAAGCAAAATAAACTCAATAAAGGAAAACATTTGTTATCATTGTTGATGAATATATTCCAGATTTCCGTGTGTAAGGAATTCTTGCTACTTCACCATATAAAATGTTTTCTTCTTGACTTGTTGGTCACTACAGGAAAGACAAATCCAATTACCATTTATCATCATTCTGTTACTGATCTGCCCCATTCATTGTTTTTTTTACCATGGAGGTTCTACATGACACGTTAGGTAGTATCTATGCCGGTCTGCCTAGAAACACTAACTGCTCCGGACTGACAGCGGCCCAGCAAAGAATTTTAATATTTGCAGAACTTCTCAGAAGAGTCGGCCCAATGCTAAGATCGGGCAGCAGAGCTGTGATGTTTTCAGGAAGGTATGTACAGCAATCACTTCAGCTTCAAACAACACCTGAGAGATGCAAAAGAAAACCAAAACTCCAAACAGTAAAAACATTTCCAGGTAATTGTACATCATGCATTAAACAAATGAAATGTAACTCTAGCAATAATCATCTCTAAAGTATAACTTCTGTCATTTCAATATTTCAATATTCAATATTCTGCAAATATTCCAGACTGCAAGGAACAGAGGCTCCCTCACAATATAAAATATATTATTAATATCAAAGCCAGAAGCAGAGAGCTGTACAACAAGTGTAACTCATACAACAACCGAGATCTCCTGGAAGTACCTACCTGAGGTCCCCGGCAGGTGAGCAATGCTCCTCCATTATTACTAAGGAAGGGTCGGATGGAGTTTGATCCCAGAGGACGCTATGCAGCCGACTGATTCTATTTGTAATGATAAGAGATGGAAGAAATAAAGGGAAGGACAGCGATCACCATTATGGCCAATGAACACAGGAGGAACCATTGTATGAGCGGAGCGCAATAAATATTCATGGCCCTGATTTATTACAGATCTCCAGGGCTGGAGAGAATACACTTCCATGGAAGCTGGGTGATCCAGAACACCTGAAATGGATCTGGTCCAGAATTTAAAACATTTGCTACCAAATAGCTAAAGACTTTTAGGAAATCCATTCCAGGTTTTCTGGATCACCCAGCTTCTCTGATGAAAGTGTGTCCTCTCCAGCCTTGGAGATCTGTAATAAATCACTATAAGTCAAACACTTGCAATATCCAATGAGCACCGTACAGCAAACTGATCACCGGAAAGGGAAGCAGAGACTTACATTACAGTTATGGGATTCCTTGGTGAGAGATTAGTTTCAAACATAAAGACAAAACAGACAGCTCCTCCGAATTACATTATTGTTTAATGTTTCTTGCAAGCTTCCCCCCCACTGCTGCTAACAGTTCATGTGCTAAAATGTCAAGCAATATTCAGGACCACAGAACACCCCCACAATATGTCACACATGAAGAGGGGAGGGGTTCTGCAGTCTGAGAGTTGGGAATATCAGATTCCCTGTTATATATAGAGTTATATCGTCAGAGCCCATAGATGCCAGGAAACGTGCCCACAAAGTCCCTTCCTTGCTTCCTGATCGCCCAATAAATCCCTGCCTGAAATATCCTCAGTGGTCTCAGACAAAAGTCAATGAGAGATTGGAAGGAAATTCCTAAAGTGGGTCTGATGTTCACCAATACACTGGAATTACACCTCACTGCCTCTGAGACAGGAAGTGACTAGAAATCTGAAGAATGGGGACACAGACAGCAACTGAACCCGAACAGTGCAAGTTTAGAAAAATGATGACCTGCCAGAAATCCAGGCGACTCTGCTGTACTGAAATCCCAAACAATAACCTGGCCGTTCCCTTCTACTAGACCACAATGTAAAGAACTGAGGTAGAGCTGACAACATTTATAAAAGATTCCCCCATCAATTCATCTGAAATTTGCTGACAGGTGAATTTCACTCCTTATTAAAACAATGGCTCACTCTGCCACCTAGTGGGAGGAAGCAAGACAGAAATCAAAAGAGGAAGAAGATGTAAGTTACTTTTATTTTATAATATTCAATATGTTCATCCCAAAAACATACTCAAAAAAGGTAATAAATGATTTCTAAAACCTCTCCAAGACTGAAGAGGATAAACATCGGTGAACCTGGGTAAAAAAAAAAAAACGAAATGGATCTGGTCCTGGATTAAAACCGGTTGTAGATGACTCTTCCGGGCAAACTATTCCAGGTTTGCTGGATCACCCAGCTTCACTAATGAAAGTGTATCCTCTTGGAGAGCTTTAATAAATGAATCCTAGATTTTTACTATAGATGGGGAACTGGCTGAGACCTTTATCAGGGTTTGATGGACCAGTCTTCTGGATAGGAACTGACATGGGGTGTCTACTGTAACAAAACACCCTATTTATAAGCAATTGTGGTTATTTTCTGATAAATGGGCTAGAAAACATTTAAATGAAATGACATATAATTTAAACACTCTGGGATGTAATCCAGTAACTAATCAGTGTCTGTTTTGTCTCCATTTCTAAATGGTTTTCTTTACTGAAGAGCGACGTGCCTACAGCTCAGCGAAAGCGGTTTACACGGGTGGAGATGGCGCGGGTGCTGATGGAGAGGAACCAATATAAGGAAAGACTGATGGAGCTGCAGGAGGCCGTGCGCTGGACTGAAATGATCAGGTATGTGTGCAGTCTGATGGACATCATGGAACAAAACATTACCTTGGGTGGTCTTGTAAAAAGATAACAAAAACTTCCTACAAGAAATCAATTTCAAAACAACTTATATTTATTAACTGATTTTAAAATTGTGAATATAAATTATACCTTTGAATAAACATTACCTGATCAAAAGAAAATCTCCAAGCTTATAGAGGTAATATTATCATCTAGGGTGGCTTCAGTTGGTCAGGTCCTAACTAATGTTGTGTCCAAAAAATGGAGTCAGTTGGCTAAATATATTGAATAAATTAATTGAAGTGTTTCCATCAATCGATTTTTCTTACCCGATGGGACTGACATATTCCAACTTGTCAATATCAGGATACATCAGGTTTAGATCATAAAAGATAGGTTTAGGGAACATGAGACTTCATTTTCACACGTGGATTGACCATACCTAGATCCTTAAAGTGGATCTGAGGTTCAACTTTTTAAATTTGTGCAGGATTTATGTCATCCCTGCCTAGCCGATCAAGACGGCCAAGAATAGCAAAAGGAAAAAGATGGTGTCTCCCTGCGACAGAGCTGGAACAGGTGAGTATAGCAGGGTTTGGGTTCGGTTCATCTCCTTTGAGAATCTTTGGCATGTGCTGGACTACGCAGACTACTTAGTCTCTAACCATCAGTACCAGATCTTTGCAAAAAAATAATCCAACTCTGGAAGGAGAAAAATGTTGTGACATTGCAATTGGTGCAATATGATCAAAGCATGCTGTAAGCAAAGCTTAAGGTTTGGATTGTTTAATGAACCAACACCCATCTCAGATTTCTGAAATGTTTTTTTTTTTTTTTCTTCCAGGGCATCAAGAGAGAATCCAGCCATGCAGGAGAAAAAGAGATCCAGCATCTGGCAGTTGTAAGTGGGAGGCGAACATTTCTACAATGCTAAAGAAATGAAATTAGCGAACAGCATCCATTTTGCACATTAGTTTTCCAATATTCTCCTCAGAAATTATTAGACATTTTTTAAACCTGGGTGGGAAGAAGCTGTAGACAAGTTGTGACCTCTGTATTGTGACCCAACTTTTCAGTAACCACCCCAAAAAAACAGTTGGGTGGTTACTGAAAAGTCCTAGGTGGAGCACCCAGCTAAGAACGCTGGTTTTCAGTTGATTATGAAGTGTTGACCTTTAATTTGGTTGAGAGATTTCTCTTGAAAAGCTGTGTCAACGATGGCTAATGCTTTGTTTTCTCAGGCAGTCTGCATCTCTGTGACTATTGGGTTTGTGTTCTTGTATCAATCTATGCAATCTTTATTTTTTGTCCTGGACAATTCTGTAGTCAGAAAAATGTTTTTTTTTGTTTTTTTTTTTTTTACAAAAAATCTCTTACAAGTAAAATCCTCCTGCTTAAAAGAACATTTTTTTAAAATTCAATCTTGTTCTCTCATGTTTAGTTTCAGCCGTCTGTTCAGCTCTTCTGGTACTGCTTCTAAGAAACCCGACTTGCCTGTCAACGTCCGCTACAACGCCCCGACCTCTCACATCACCCCCTCCATTAAGAAGAAGAGCAGTGCCTTAGCCAAACTCCCCAGCGACAAGTCCAAAGCCTTCGACTTTCTTAGTGACGAGTGAGTGGCGTCTTTGTTAGCACATTCACATACAGCCTGCTGTCTGAATCGACCAATGAAGATCAGTAAAGAGATTTGTTCAGCACTAAAAGATTTAATGCAGCCTTAAAGGAAATTATTTTTCTGGTGGGATCTTACACCATGTATATATGTTTGGGAGACATTAGATTTCTTAGAATGCTTAAAATGTTTTTGTAATGGGCTGAAAGTGTGGTGGATAAACAAACTATTTGGCAGCTAACATGTCAGCCTGTTGGAAACTACTGACAAATCTTACTCTTTACCTGTGAAAATGTGAATACAGGAGCTGCCATTGCAGACTTTCTTTTTAAAGTGCATTTTTTGGAGCTGTCATTCTAAGCTATAATAAGTCCTTGACCCAGAACAAGCAGATATTTGCATTTAATATGTACGGGATAGTTCCATGTTAGTTACACATTGAGTTAGTAAAAGGATCATGATGATAGCCAGGAACAGTTAACAATGGCTGTCCCTCTATTTCTTCTCTGACCTGATCCCCTTAAGGGCTGCTGATTTAGCACTGCAATGTTCTGTATTTATTGATTTGTGTCTAATCATCTCTTGACAGTACTGAAGCCTCTCTGGCTTCCCGGAGAGAACAGAAAAGAGAACAGTACCGCCAGGTGAAAGCACACGTCCAGAAGGAAGATGGCCGCATTCAGGCGTTTGGCTGGAGTCTTCCTCAGAAGTACAAACCGGTGTGCATACAATGTTTTAATAAGTATATTATGTTTTTACATGCTTGATACCAGTCTCTGGAGTATTTCAGGATCTTTCTTTAAAGCTATCTGTCCATGATATAATTTCAGCTTCCTAACGGTGGCCAAAGCGAAGGCAAAATGAAGAACTTGCCGGTTCCAGTATACCTGAGGCCGCTGGATGAAAAAGACTCTTCAATGAAGGTGACATTATGGCTGCCTTCTCTATAATAAGGTCAGTTTGTTATTCCTGCGCTCCCAGTAACAGAGACTTTATATATCCTCTTTTAGTTGTGGTGTGCAGTTGGTGTCAACTTATCTGGTGGGAAGACGAGAGATGGCGGCTCAATTATTGGGGCCAGCGTCTTTTATAGCGACCTCCCAGGCTCAGACATGGATGACCAGAAGCCACGCAGCGAGTCCCAAAGCAGTTTAGATAAACTAGAACAAGAGCTGAAGGTGAGTGACCCTCCAAAAAGAACAAACTATAAAAACAAAATATATGGCTTGTTTTAGTACTATAATAATCCGGCTTATCATGCTGTTAAAACATTTGGCTTATTATATCGTAACATTTGTATTAAGATCTAATTATACTGTACTTTAGTGCTTTTGGAAAGTCCACTTTTGTGCACTGCAGTCATTCAATTTTAATGACACTCACATTTGCATATGTGGTGTGACCGTATCCCATTTACTTTCCTTTTTTTTTTTTTTTTTTTTCACATGCCCCAAGGCACACTGCTTTAGCTAACTGTGATGGGGGTTCTAGCTGTTTTATACAGTTCTGTGTCATTATGTATTTTAACCCCTCAGGTCCAGCAGAAAGAGTTAAGGCACCAAGATGAATTGTCTAGCCTGGTGTGGATCTGTACAAGCACACACTCCTCTACCAAGGTCATTATCATTGACGCCAACGACCCTGGAAATGTTCTGGATACTTTTATAGTTTGCAACTCCCATGTACTGTGCATTGCCAGTGTGCCAGGTAAGACTGATTTCAGTACATTGATAATGTCCCTGGATTAATATGCTTCCTGTCCTGCACCATCATTTTTCTGCTTCATCTAGTTCATGCACACTTTTGTTCTTTATCATTTATAACATTCCTATTTCATGTACAGCCTTACCCAGAGCATTCCTGCTTGCAGCTCCGTGTAATCTAGAATGTTTCTGCATCATCTGGAACACTTTTAGAGCAGTAGTTAGAACCAGTGCTAGTCCGTGGCCTAGGCTGTGAACGGGTGCTGGTCAGTGGCTTTTAGGTTCGGGCCCATGGGTGACGGGAGGTGGAGGCGCCGGTGCCCCTCTTTGCTCTGCTCTGGAGCTGGTGGAGGTGTGGCAGAGGGGGCACGGGTGGCTCTGCTTGCAGGGCAGCTGCTGGCAGTGGTGGAGCGGTGTATGTGAGGCTTGCACTTCTCTGCCTTTCCTGGGGGCCTGGACAGCACACTAGCTTTCTTACGTTGCTCTGCTGTTCTCAGCTGGTGTGCTTGACTGGAGGGGCTCGGGGTGGCAGAGTGGCGTAGGAAGATCATGTACCGGCCCGTGGCAATATTTTGTGGTCTGTTGCCGGGCTCTGCTGTTGGAAAGGTTGGGGACCCCTGATCTAGAGCAAATATTATACACAATATTGTCTGTAATGATGGTACATCTTTTCTAAATAGCTACTGGTTTTGTTTTTTTTCTTTTGCAGGTGTTATGGAAACAGACTATCCTTCAGGAGACTCCACCAAACTAGATACAGACTCTGGGCAGGCTGAGAAATCTTCCTTATCAGAGAGTCTAGTAAGCAGCACCTCTTCATCAGAGCAGCCTGTGGGGGGTGTCCGAGTCACTGTTGCCTCTGCAGAGGAATCAGAGCCCCCCTTACCACAAACTGCCAGTGTTATTATTACCGAGGCAGAGTGCAATCCAGGTGAGATTGGGATGTTTAGGTAGTTGGTTTAGGTTACTGATCAAGCGAATCAGATTTGGTGGGAAGGTTTAGAGGCAGGTAATACACACTGCTAACAAACACTCCTTTTGATTATGATGACAGATCCTGATTCTACCAATACTGAGCTAGATGACAATGTGCCCACAGCAGAAGAGGCAACTGAGGCCACAGAAGTGGGAGATGGCACCACAGATGATGTGGCAGATATTCAGGCTGGGATCTATACAGAACACGTCTTCACAGACCCCCTGGGTGTACAAAACACAACAGAGGATTCCGGCTGCCAGCCCAGGTGGGGGTCATTTACATTACCAGGTTCACATTTGGTTAGTCCGAATGCCAAAACATAACCATGTACCCTAAGTAATGGTCAAAAACTGTCCAAACCTTGCGAAATTTATATGCTTATTATAATATAAGGAAATTTGTTTCTAATCAGAAACCTGGGATCTTATGGACAAAACAAGAACTAATGCAAAAATATTTTTAAACATTACTGATTGTTTTGTCCAAGAGATCCCATGTTTCTTAAAAAAAAAATTTTTTTTAGTTCTAGTTTTAAAACCATTTATGGGCTCGCCTCTGATCTGATGTACTTGTGATTTTATTAAACAATGAGCCCAGGCCTCCAGCACTTTAGGGTGGTACTGGTGATGTTACCTTACTTTCTACAGTGCTCAACCCAGAAATTTTTTTTAAGCCGGTTGGGAGGACATTGTAGGTGTGTAAATTGTAGATCCCCCTTTATTGTGACAAAACTCATCAGTAACCACTCATAAACAGCCGGGGGGTTGCTGAAAAGTGCTGGGTTGTGCACACAGCAAAAAGGGGCCGGGGAGAACACTGCTAGCAGAGCTGGAGGCTGGAAATCCCACAAAAATACACATTTGCATTGGATCAAAGTACATTTTTGCAAGATTTCAAGCTCCCTGCTGTGAAAACTTGGTTGTTGTGGAGAACACTGGCCACATGTTTTTGATAGATCGTAAAACCAGGTGCCCTTCCTAGGCTTCTTCTCTTCCCTCCCTGATATGCCAGTGCACCAGGAGGTAAGGCTAGGTTATACTTTGCTTTTCTTCTTCTCACTCATTGGCTCACACCACCCACAAAAATTATATTTATAGGAGTTACAATCTGCATGAATAAAATGTACTTTGTGCATTAAAAAGTAAAAGTTGAAGTTAAAATGTAAGGTTTGATGCAAAAAAAAAAAAAGCAGCAGCAGGTATTAGAATATTTGACACTGTGAGCTCAGCAGTGAGATTACGGACAATTATTTTGCACTCTTTACTGTTAGCCCATAAGACATTGGCGAAGGGTGATATAGATGTTGTGGAGGAAAGTTGCAGCCAAAATACTGAATGATTTTAACACCTGGCTCTCTCTCATCCTGCAGCAGCGAGTCGGACTTATACAAAGATGGAGTGGCGACTCTTCCCAGTGAACAGGACTTGATGAGAGAAGAAGCCCAGAAGATGAACAGCCTGCTGCCTACAATGTGGCTAGGAGCGCAGAATGGACAGTACGTTTTGTTCGCCCCCTGCACTGTTTTGTGGGGACGGTTGTATAAAACAAATGCTTTGATTGACAAATGTTTATTTTGCAGCTTGTATGTACATTCATCTGTCGCCCAGTGGAAGAAGTGTCTGCTCCAAATTAAACTAAAGGATTCCATTCTCAGTATTGTGTAAGTATAGCCTGTATGGGAAAATGGAGCGGTGTTTAGAGTATTGCTAACCTTTTAGTGTTCACCTGAAAACTTGTAATTATTCACTATGGCAGTTCGTTATTTTATGTAGGTTTATTAGTTCTGGTTCATGTTCGTGTGTTGGGCTGAGCTAAGGGATTCCCATTTATTTGAATAGGCTGCCTAACACCCTGCTGCTCATTGAACGTGCATGCTTTAGGGCAGGTTTGGGCAAACTTTTTTAGTCAGGGGCCACAATCTGAAATAAAATTTGACAGAGGGGCCTGGCCAATCGGAGAGTGGGCGGGGTTATGCCCTCATGACTGGCGCCACTGAACATGATAGCATAACCCCACCCGCTCTCCCATCGCAGATCTGAGCTTGTGGTGGGAGAGTGGGTGGGCTGTGTCACTGAACACAACACGCTCACTCTCCCATCGCTGGCTTAGAACCTGGGGACATATTACGCGACTCTAGACATCCCAGCTGGGTCCTTCTCCTGACCAGAGCCGCGGACCACCCAAAGGGCCGGAGAAACATCCCTATTGGGCCGTAGTTTCCCCATGCCTTCTTTAGGGCCACTGGCAAGGTGGCAAGTGTTATCACGGTGCACCAATACTTATTAAATTTGATAACCTTGCAGTTTGTTTTCCTAATTTAGGAAATTCTTAAAATAGTACTCAAAATTTTGTTACTAATCTCCCTCTGAAATGTTTTTTACTTCATATATTCCAGCCACGTTAAGGGGATTGTATTAGTGGCACTTGCTGATGGAACACTGGCGATCTTTCATCGAGGAGTTGGTATGTAAAATACGCAGGAGCAGAGTACAATATCTGCATATCTTTTATCCAGAGTACCCTTTTACTTTCTAGACATCTAAAGGGAGGCTTTATCTTTTTTGAATATTTTTAATGGTTCAGAAGACATTATAAATAGTCATAAACTGCCAATAAATATTCTTCTGACTCCTTACTCTATATATTGATGTCTTTGTCATTTTCACTGTGTTTGCCAAAATTGTGCGCTGAGCATATTACATTGTGAACAACAGTTATTACAATCTGATCTATTTATCTGTTTAACTTTGTAAATGTTAAGATTTTTTTGTTTTGTTTTTTAGATGGCCAATGGGATCTTTCCAACTATCACCTCCTTGATTTTGGTCGTCCCCATCACTCAATCCGATGTATGACTGTGGTGCATGAGAAGGTCTGGTGTGGATACAGGAACAAAATCTACATTGTGCATCCAAAGACGATGAAAATTGAGGTGAGCAGGGAGGTTTCTTGGCCGGCTCTGACTGCGGTAGAACACTGTCTGGGTTGTCTATTAATAAGCTGAGCATGATTTTATTTGTATGTTTTCCATGTGTCCAGAAATCTTTTGATGCCCATCCAAGGAAAGAGAGCCAGGTGAGACAGCTGGCTTGGGTCGGCGATGGTGTTTGGGTTTCTATCCGGCTCGATTCGACATTACGGTTGTACCATGCACACACCTACCAACATCTGCAAGATGTGGACATTGAGCCCTACGTTAGCAAAATGCTGGGTAAGTTTGTACATTTTGTCACACTTCAAAAAATTGATACTTAAGGTATCAATCGTGTAAATAGTTCTGCTAGCAGAGTCACGTTTTAGACACCACTGAGCAAAATATTTAAAATTAAACTGCATTTTCATGCACAATTCAGCTATCCTTTGTGCCTTCTTCACCTGAGCTAAACTAAGTCACCCCCTTCTCCACAGATCTCCAGCAGAGTGAAAATCTACATTGGAAACATGTATTGCAGCAGAAATCTGCTTTTTGTTTTTACTGGTCTTACTTTACTGATTTTTTTTTTCCTTCCTTTCCCTGAAATCCTGATTTATGTAACATGGTTGTAAATTAATTTTTTTCAGGCACTGGAAAACTGGGATTTTCCTTTGTTAGGATAACAGCGCTGATGGTGTCCTGTAACCGGCTTTGGGTGGGCACAGGGAATGGTGTCATCATCTCTATCCCCCTGACTGAGAGTAAGTATAAATAAAAAGACGATGAATATACAGAGAGATATGAGATCAGAACACCAACATACCTGCCAGGAATTCTGTAGACAAATCCACAACAACAGTGTCATAAAACATAAAAAAAAATCCATTTTGTATTATATTTAGGGGTGTTTAGGGAGAGTTAGCCAAGGGCAAAGGTTTAAAATTGTTCATTTTAAGCCCTGCAATTATGTTTCCAGTTTTGTAATCTTTAATTTAGGAAAGAAGAAGAATGATTAATGATATATTGGCTGGAGATTATTCCTGGAGGCATTAGATTGAGAATAAGACAGAGTAGATCTGTACATTGAGGGTCTGCAGGATGTCGGGGTCACAGAGACAAAATTAATGGAGACAAACTTTGTTGGAATACCTTTTCCATTTCATGAGCTGGGTGGTGGAGCGTTCTCCTAAAAGCATCTTCTGCGACTTCTATTGTAAGTTAGGCAAGTGCTAATTCTTAAAGATAAACATACAGTCATGTGTAAAAGTAAGTACACCTCATAGAAAAGGGTTTTGATATTTTAAATCTATACATTTTAATTCATGCAAAACAATAAAACAGAAATAGGCAAAGGTTTGTGTGCCAATACATGGAAAGATGAATAATAGATATATTAGATATAAAAATATGTGAGGATGTTTCACTCTGTATAACATGACCGGTTGGTGAGGAGCAGAAGCTTCTTACAATCTGCATGGTAGCAGAACGTGAAAACAGAAATTCAAGGTTCGGTTTAATTATCGCTTTGCTATGGAGGTGTGTGATGCCAATATCAAAAAATGTTCCATAAGGCCCACAAAGGA
>NW_027317144.1:0-326 GCF_032062135.1 Pyxicephalus adspersus
GAGATATCTCCAGCAAGTAGTAATAGAAAAGGTGCAGAAGTACAGACAGAGAAAGCAGGAGAGTGAAGGAGCAGACAGACAAAGGGTTACCAGAGTGGGGGGGGAAGGAATGGAATGCAAGAGTAAATTAAAGAATGAAAGAAATAAAATGCAATGAAAGACATAAAGGGGGAGGTAGACAGGGCAATCAATCTTTGGAGAATAGTATTAGATGATGGTAAACTTCTTCAATTTAAGAAATGGATAGACATCTTTTGACTTGCTGCTGCTTCCAATAAACACTGAAAGTAATAAAATCAGAGTAAGCTAGTTTTAGTATAGTAGAG
>NW_027317144.1:968-13414 GCF_032062135.1 Pyxicephalus adspersus
CATAAATTATAATACAATACATAATTTTAATACATAATTATGAAAAATAATGAAATAATAGACCACAAAGGTGTAATTTATCAAACATTTTTTTTTTTATCCTAAATTTCTAACTGAAATTTTCCAAACAAGGGTGCAATATCATTGCTAAATAATAAGATAAATTAAATGCAGATTTAAAAAAAAAAAAATTTACATTTTTAGTAGACATCCCGGGTGTGGTAGATTTTGAAGCAGGGTGCTGCACAAAGCCCAACATCACAGTCAGGACGGTAGAACCTGGTTTCCTTACGTTTCTTCCTTCCTCTGTCATCGGTCTTTGAGCCGCAAACCACGCACATCCTTGTAGGTGCCGCCTTTTTCAGGGTTGGTGGAATGTATTCAACGAAGTGACGACTGGTTAGACGTTCTGGGTTGACAATGGTGGAAGCACGACGTCCAAGTATATTCATAGCCACTGATGATGTTTGGTGGTTCTTGACTATGGATTCGGAAACTTGCAAAATTAAGTCTGAATGATTCACAGGCCTCTGATTTTTTTTTGTACAGAACGTAGGCATTCCATAGGCACTGCTCAACTAGATGCCGTTCATATACTGTAGCTTATTGATGACTCTGTTTTTCTTCTTTTCTATAAATATTTCTCTTACAATGTGAAGTGCCAGAAAAAAACCAAACAGAGAATGGTCATCAATGTGATGCCTGCTTTTCACAGGAGGGCATTAAGTGCACAGAATATAAAACCCAAAAATGTACCGGCAATGAATTTGAGTGCATAGAATATGAAGGCTTTTTTAGTCGCCCAGGTAATGTTATATCCTTAAATATATATACACATAGTATATGCTAAGATAAATTTGGAGCTGTATTTCTTTGTGTCTTTTTTAACTGACTAGACTTTAATGTAAATGCTTTATAAACAATAATATGAAATCTGCAAGAGCTTCATAAATGCATTAAAAATGAAAGTGTGCAAAAACATTGAAGACGTGATTAGAGTGTAAGCTCTTCTGGTGCAGAAACTGAGGAGACTACTGTAGGCCTGAAACTATCATTTTTGTTTTTGTCTGATGCAATTTCAGCTCACATAAAAATCGATTAAACTTTCAAACCACAAAGCCTCTTCTCAACAACTGACTCTTCCTAAACCCCACACCTGCTTCCCCTACAACTACCTTCTCTGCCCAAGACATAGCCACCTACTTTATAGATAAAATTGTTAAAATCAGACATGATGGGTCTGATTTAATAAAGCTCAAATCTGTAGAGAACTTTCATCAGTGAAGCTGGGTATGCCAGCAAACTTCAAATCCCTCCACAGTTCCACCTGATAATTTCCATTTCACCTGAGAAGCAAATTCAAGCTCCTGTGCTTTGACATAAATTCTCTCCACAGTTCTTGTCCACCTTTCCTTTCTCTCTCTGCTCCTCAAATGACCTACTAATGACTTCCACGCCATAACCACGTCACACTTACAGCTTCAAGTCTTTTCTAGAGCTGCCTTGACTCTCTGGAATGGTTTTCCTCGTCCTTTACGGCTTGCTCCTACTTTCTGCTTATTTAAAAGAGCACTTAAAACCCATCTTTCTAAACTTGCCTACCCCTCTTCTTCTGTCTGCTACTTCCCCCACCTCCTAGATTAATAATAGCAATAATAATAATAGTAATAATATTAATACATTGCTGTCAATGGTCATTTATTACTGTAGTATTTTTTTTTAACTCCAGTGTATGCCATGAAGCACATAAACACATTTTAATGTACATTTACAACTGGCAATGTGAATTCCTAAAACACATAGTGATAGTAATAAAATGCTGCCCTGAATTAGGATTTGGGTATACAACATCAAGTCCATTAAAAAAATGAATGCTCTTGATGGTTTGACAAGAATTTGTGTAAGGAAAGTTTTCTTTTGAATTTGTGTTCCAATAATTCTTTGTTATCATTCATTTACTATTTTACCAGAATGTACTAAGCTGTTTTAGGCTGGAATAGGCAGCTATCAGTAGGCAGTACATTTTTCCTTATTTCTAATGTGTTTATTTACAATATAGTATATTAAAACTAAAGCTTGTAAAAAAGCCACATGCCATTTATGTATAAAATATAATATCAATTCTTTAGCAGAAAAAAAAATATTTTTAAATAAGAGCTTATCTTTTGCTCTGTTTAAATGTTGTGTGTTCACATTTACTCAATTCAGTGCTGTCATTTATTTATGTGTGTATATATATTGTTTTGCTACTACTAACCATGTGACCTTTGTAAATGTTAATGGTTTAGCATTTTATTATCAACCTTCATCCATGCAGAGTCATAGAAACATACCCTGATAAGTTGTTATGTCTTTTTTGCTTTTTATAGGCTGGTTGCAATATTATGGAGAGGTGTAAATGTGCATTAACATGTGTTTGTGTGATTCATGATATCCATTGGCGTAAGTTATCCATTGGCGTGAGGGTTATTGACATCTATTTGAAATCTACATCATCATCCCATACTATTACGTCGCCACGCCGATAATGCTTTTTTACCGACACCTGAAGGAGTTGCCAGATTTGCCATCAGAGACACTGAATTATGTCCAATTACTCCAGCTACCTCTTCTACTTACCTGCAACACCCCTGAGCCTCCATACACTCTTGAATTACTTTCAACTACCTGCTTATATCCACATGGAATCCCGCCATCGCAAGTAGTTCTTCTTCTTGGATTACTATACTTAGTTGGATTACTACTTACATAGTTTCTGGATTATTTTATCTACCTCCCGAATGGGACACTCCGCTACTGCCAAGGACGTTATTACTACCTCAGTGGACTCCTCATATCCTGGTAGCAATGTTTTGTTTTGTTCTTTTTTATATTCTTGGATAATGATAACTTAATGATATCTTACACTGGCCGGACTAATACCTGCTCTATTGTGCCGGTATATTAGGAAGGCCTCTTATAATTTTAGGCTGGTCTAACCAAGAATCACCAGTGGACAGATGTGATATAGTATAGCATTCTCTTCTAGTTGGTTCTATAAGTGGGTATGAAAACCTGCAAAAGTAAAATTAGATTGTATTTAAATATTTTTCTGAGATTTTGAACTTTTGAAAACAAATATACAAATATTTTTTAGCTTGGTAGATGCCTTAGAGCTTTATCTTGTGTAACTAAGCAGTACAATCCATTGGTTATTCTTTAGGCAAGTGTTGCACTTAGAGACTGCAGACAATAAATTAGTGGAAAATCGGACAGTAGCACAATTTTTTATTAACAAGGCAAGGCCTAAATTTACAGTCTAGGGTTTTACTAAAACAAATTAAGATATAGCAGAAGCTACAGAATAGCTACTACAAAAGTCATGCAGTTCATTTTTAGGAATTAAATGGATAATTCTCAAGTCTTGCATTTGCTACCCAAACATCTTACCTAATTGATGAGAATGTCTCTTATCTGTCACTTTCACCACCCGTCTGTCTTCTTCTGGACTAGTTAGCTCCTTGTACTTACCATTCCCATATTCTGAGTGAGGTGGAATTTCAAAAGGCTGATATCAAACAGAGCTGGTTCATCCACAAGTAAGTGGTAGGTGGGAGTCTAGAGCCCAATGGACCTGGGGTGGGGGAGATAGCTACAACCTTCATGGTCCAGCTGTAAAGCAGGGGCATAACCGTATTATTCCCCTGATACTAAATCAAATTCTCAAATTGTTGAGTTGACCGAGAAGTCAAGTCTTGTCACACCTTTGCATTTTGGTTGCTCTGTTGGTTAACCCTGGCATTGATATTTACGGTATATCTTTTTGAGAGCCTCATTACACAAGAATAATAACAATACTTGGCAGAAGACATGATATTTCATATCGTGTGCTGTTGTGGCATGTTGGTGTGGTGTTGTGCTATGACTTGTTTATTGACGTGTTTGTAGATTGCTTCTGTGTGCGATTCTTCCCACATTACCAGGGTATATATATATATATATATATATATATATATTGCCCAATCCAAACCATTAGCTTTGCTTCTAATAAAATCACCTAATATAATTTTGTACAATATCTTTAAATGCAAAAAGTTCAGATCATAGCAGATCAGTTCAGATCAAAGATCATAGCCAATTACGTATTAATACAATTTACCATAAAGCAGAACTTTCAATAAAACAAACATTTGCTTACTTTTATAGGTAGAAAGCCGACCACTCCGCAATCTTATACTCATGCCATTTTTTTTCTTCTTCCCAGGGCATACTGCACACCAGGTGCCTCCATCTTCTTCCTCGTTATTTGGGTCCCTCTTCATATGTTACCCCGGTCTTGCACTGCACAGTTGCAAGATTCAGTGATGCGTCTGGCTGATGTAAAAAAAATGTGTTAACCTCACTGCATCTTTTTGAGACTAGCATTTTTTTTTACCTTCACAGAAAAGCCCCTTCTGTGTATACCTGAGCAAAGGCATGTGCAGAAGGAGCAAGCTGCAGCCTCTTGGGATATCTGACGTATGTATCCTATATTTCCTATTTAGTCTTTACAGTATAGATAGAAGTAGAGTCCTCTCCTTCAAATTAAAAAAAAAATAATTTTTAAGGTAAAAAAATTGGTGATAGGTCCACTTTAATATTCAACTTTATATTATTAACTTACCCTGTTTAAAAATATGTTATTTATATATATATATATATATATATATATATATATATATGACACATCTGAAAGTATCTAATGAATACAAAATAGCTTCCTGCATTGCATAAGAACTTAAAAAGTTATCTCATCTCTTTTAATTTTGTATCAACAAAATCTCTGTGCCAAATCCACTATTTTAAATAACACTTTGCAGAAATTTGTTGGAAGTATGAATTGTATTCGAGCAAATGCAATGAGACCAACAATTTCATGAGATCCTAATGAGGGATAATGAGGTAATTCGAAAGTGCACTGGTTATCACAAGGAGAGGTTTGAATCAAAGTTTTGTATTTGCGTGAACAAATAATCCAATATTTTGGGGAAAGGAATGAACACTGTGAATTATCATGCAAGGAGTTTCATAGCAATGTTGCTTTTCTGTGTGATATAATGACAAAGCAAAATAACTTGAAGTCTTTATGTGATATGTGGCAAGAAATTATTATTATTATTTATATAGTGCTATCATATTACTAAGCGCTGTACAAAGTCCATAGTTGTGTCACTAACTGCCCCTTAAAGGAGCTCACAACCTAATGTCCCTACCATAGTCGTATGTTATTAATTATTAATATTTTTATTATCATTATTATTATTAAACAGGATTTATATAGCGCCAACATATTATGCAGCGCTGCACATTAAATAGGGGGTTGCAAATGACAGACTAATACAGACACTGATACAGGCGGAGAGGACCCTGCCCAGAAGAGCTTACAATCTAGTAGGTGGGGGAATTTCACACACAATAGGGTGGGAGATATGTAGTGGTGGGAAGTAGTGATATAATAATGTAGTCTAAGGTAAATGTTTTTAGGGGGAAGCTAATTAACCTCACTGCGTGTTTTGGGATGTGGGAGGAAACTGGAGTACCCAGAGGAATCCCACGCAGACAACCAGCAAACTCCATGCAGATTCCCTGGCTGGTAATCTATCCTGGGACCTAGCCACTGTGCTGCCCATCAATAAAAATATTCAGAAAAAAATAATATTTCTTAAATCACTTCTTGGCCGAAATGAGTTTCTTGAAGAGCACCTCTGTCACCCAGTAAAAATGATTAATGAAGAAAAATATTCTTTTGAATTTTTCAAACAATATGATCGGTTATAGACTCACTAATCAAGGAATACAATGAAAGGTTTAGAGATTTTGAGAAGCATGACATGTCCCTCAAATTGGATCAACCTCACTTAGGCCCCAGAAAAGCTGCAGATGGAGGTAATTGAGCTCTCGGAAGATGATATTCTAAAACCACTGTTTGACAACAAAAAAAGGTCCCATTCAAATATGGAAAAATGCTTGCTTTCCTGCTTTTCAACAACATATGGCTGCAAATCTACATTCTCCTACTTAACACAACTTAGGACATCCTTAAGATCACCAATTACTGATAAACACCTAGAAGACCAGTTAAGACTATGTACATCCACATTGCAGTCTGATATATCACTGCTTTCTTGCAATAAACAATCCCAAGAGTCACTGAAAGGTAAGCAACTAGCTTAGTTTTTTAAAATAAGATATATTTATATTTGTATTGAAACATTGTTAGTATGCACTCTGCCGTATGGCAGTATAAGATACTTGAAAGGGTTAATTCCGTATAAAAGTTAAATAAGTATTACATTATTTGCATTTTGCAGTAAGTTTGTTTTCATTTTTTTAAGAATGTGGCCTTCTTGGAAGGATGTTAGCTATCATGTGGCCTTCAAATGAGAAAAGGTTCTCCACCCCTGAAATAGAAGGACATGCTGCAAAAACCCCAGTACATTTAGCCCTGCTTACCTCAAACTGCTTCTATATATTTATATATATATATATATATATATATATATATATATACACACACCCCCTATATATATATATATATATATATTTATTTATATACATACACACCCCCTCTCTAAACAATATTTTTTTGGGGGGGCAGCAGATGTGAGAAAGAAGCCCTTGTGTTTCAACTTTAGGATGAGGGTCCCTTGCAAGGTAATCCTCCAATGCTGAAAGGAATGAAGTCGGGGTCCCCTTTCCACCTAGGCTTAATGTCCTTTTAAACAGGAACTATCCTTTCACAATGGGGGGACATGCCTCTGTTTTGCAAGACACCCCTACCAATATTTTCCTAGACACTCTAACTGCATGTCTGGATAATGGCCCAGTATAGATGTTAAGAGGAGCCACACCATTTCCTTTTGTAATAGGTCACATAATTCTAAATAAATTCGCACCCTTTTAAGGCATCCACCAAACACGTTAATAAATGTCTGATGGGATGTCTGATTTTATAATGTTGCTCTCAAAGCCACAAATGTTTTTGTACTTTGTTTATATTGTTTTTATACATAACCCCTATACAAAGCCTCTCCTCCCTTCTCCGTTTATTTAAATAAATATTTTAATACATTTATTATTGATATGTTTTTTTTTTTTATATTATTACATGTGTTTGAATTTTATATCTGGTTTTTGTTTTCTTACTGCTTCCTATTTTGAGGTATGGTTAAATCAATGTTTTCACTCTGGCCTAAAAGCCTCTCCCCTGTGCCACCTGAAGACCCGGAAGTATTCTCTGTGCTGCAGGCTGGTTACAAACAATCAGGGAATATATTGTACTTTTACCCTTCAATCCATGCTGGCTTTGTAGTCCCCTTTGCTACAGCTCTGCAGCTGTCTATTGTATACAGAGTGTTGCATGTGGGAAAGATCCCACAATATAGTATACAATATACAGCTGGCTGCATGAGCAAAGGGGACTACGCTCCTGGAGGTCGGGGTCTTGCCAGGACATATTCTTAGTAAGTAGTAAGTTTCAGTAGCATCTTTTTTCTTGTTAGATTTCACTTTTCATCCCACTCATATGTGTTCTTACTGTTCTGTTGTTCTTGGAAGCAGTACAAACGCTCTCATTGACATTAATTTGTATTGTATCTTGACTGAGAATTCTGCCATTGTTTGTATCTACCTCCATCCACGTGAGTTATTTTGCAATGCATTTTTTTTTACATTGTTTTTATTTTGTGTGAATTTATTGAATTATATGTATGTAGACCAATATTTTTGTACAGTTTGTTTTAATTTAGAAGGAACCAGACAACCAATGCATACCAGCGCATATGGCCCATTTCCGAATAATATCTTCTTTGTGGTGTCTTATGGATTCAACTTTTTTATTGTGATAACATGTTTTTCCATATAACTCGGCAAGCCTCCATCTATGGAATTTTTTGTTTTACTTTTATTTATTTCTTTAATCTGGATTATATGTAATTAAAAGAATTATACTTTTAATTAAACTTTGTATTTTTATGGCAACAACTACAAAGCTTTTGCTTACTGGTTTTAATTAGTTGGGAGAAGAGGTCACTACTTCCATCCAGAGAGCAAGGATCCCTCTCTGCTTCATGCTGGAAGGGCACTGTTTTTTCCACACAGGCCTTGGCTGTTTTTAATGCTTTGCGCATCTTTTGATTTGATCTACCTGAAATGAATGTAGCCGATTCAAACTGAAAGTTCAGTTGGTTGTTAAACTATTTATAGCTATAGTGCAGTTTTATTGCTTGTTTGGCTATTACTTCAATTATTTTGGAGTGAAATGAAACAACAGAACATTGTGTTGGAGAGTAAAGAATTGTTTTACTAAAGCTTACAGCTCAGGACAGAGTCCAGGTACAAAATCTTGGCAGGTGCAAAAATGTGTAGCATGAAGGATCGACACATATAGTCTTCACGTCTACCAGTTGCATGAATCTTGGGTGAAGACATTTATGAATAGGATCCAATGAATTTGTCCTGTGTACTTGGCACTGGAAACACATGTATAGGTTAACTTCATTAGCAGCTAAATCAAGCCATATACCAAGATTGCCTTTTTAAAGACATAGCAACACCAGCCGTATCACCACTGTCCCACTAAGATCAAACTAATGACTAAATTATTGCACAACTTTATTAACTTTATAATCCATTGCACTATTCTATTTAATTAGCATTTTTGCATGAATATGTAGATTCATAAACAACAGATCCTGGATAATTTTTAAGATCAAACTTGCATCCATCTTTGATGACACACCCTGTCGTATAAAAATCCTGGTAATATCACCTGCAACAAAGAAAAAGATTCAAAAAAGGATTATTGGTAAAAGAACACATTCCCACATTCCATTGTAGTTCTCCATTGCTGCGGATGCTATGCATTGGATATAAATCTGGATTTCAACTATTATCAATGTTATTTATTTATAGTGTATAGTACTATCATATTCATATTGCATAGAAGACACTGAAGATTCATGAACATAACTATTCTTGCCCTGATGCCTTCTCCAACAAAATAAACAGAAACACACCCTGATACAAGTCATTATGTGATAATATATTGGTGTGAGAAAAAAACAAGTTTTGCAAGAGCCAATGACATCATTTTTAAAATCTATTTGCAAAAACACAAATGTTCTTATCAGATTCTGTGCCTGAAAGATTTTACTTATCTTCCCTGGTTTCTCACATTTTTGCATTTATGAAGCTCTGACATATCCCATATTGCTGTATAAAGAACATTTAAGTTAAATTACACTCAGTTCTAAGAGATGCAAATTTATACAGCTTTATATTTATGATTGCATATATTTGTGTGTATGGATATTACCATTACCTGGGCGTCTTCCTTTGCCTTCATATTCCATGCACTGATATTCATTGCCCGTGCAATTTTGGATTTTTGATTCTGTGCACTTAATGCCCTCCAATGAAAAGCAGCTTTCACATTGACGACCATTCTCTATTTGATTGTTTTTTGGAACTTCACCAAAGTATTTAAAGGGAAAGAAGAAAAACATAGTCAACAATAAATTATAGTAAAATTCTTCATAAGGACACCTGGGATCAACATAAAATAATTTGCTGTCACGTTTGTTAAAAAGTTGATTTTTTTATATTTTAGCAGGTAACAATATATATAAACTGTATTGACGTGTTTTCATAAACTGATACTTCATGCTTACTTTTGATCGCTTTTGTATTACAATAATCCTCTGTACAGCATTCTGTGTACATCTCAAAATGATATATACCAGAAGTAAAAGTAAATAGTTTATCACACATAATTTTATAATTCATGGTCAAACATCTCTTTCCAACTGCAATTCTTGTATCATTCCCTAAAGAAAGAAAAAACACAGAATGTCATTAGAATGTATAATGTTTTATCTTATGGTCATGACACGTAATGTAGTTATATTTACCCTCCACATGTAGTTACCGCCATGGCCACGTGGCCATTTTACAAAGGTTCATGTATTGGTCACAGGAGTCCCCCCTTCCCCCATGAGGAGTAGTGCAGTGGTCAGAAGGTTTTAAGGGAACGCCATGAAGTGAAGGGACAGTGGAATCAGGAAGGTTTTTTTCTTTCCCTTTTGGAGCAAATTTGGCCAGTTTTTTGCCTTCCTGTCCTTAGGTTATTTCCCTAGTTGTTAAACTTGAAAGACTTATGTATTTTTAACATTTTTAAATTACTATGTCATATAGTAATAGTATACTATATGTAAGTCCTGGCATTGGGAGATAATGGAGGTCCTGTGGTAATATCAGATATGAAGAAGGTAAACTCCTTCAGCTTTAATCTAAAATGGATGTGTTTAAGAGAAACTCTATTAGTGTTAAGACTGTCAGAAATTGGATTTATTTAACTGTTATGGGTATAATCCAATTAAACCTCTATTATATACCCTCCCTAAAGCAGGAAACCACTCCACCAAAAAGGCAGCTCCCACTGCTACAATATTAAAAGAGTCAGAAGCCTTAAACACTGGGAGATAGAATAAAGATACTGTGAAACATTTGTATGAGTTGAAAATCCTTTCCTTAAAGTGACTAATATTGTGAGTTAATTTGTAGTTTGTATATAATTTGTATTTTTACAGATGGTATGCTGGCCTGTAAGTTACCAGACTGGAGAGGGCCAAGGAGAGAGTTGGTGATCAGATGGTTGGTGAGTCTTTTATAGATAAGAAGTGTCATGGAAGGTTGGGAGGGGTCTAGTGAGAGTATAATAATTCTTTTTCATTTAAAAGTATGTTTTAGGCACAACAATGAGGAACAGATATGGGGTCCAATTATGAAGAACTCTACTTTCTCCAGTGTAGTCTTTACATCGCTTTTTTTTTATTTGGTGGGGCTATATTGATGATATTTCTGTGATCAATATGACTTCTGAAGAGAACAGAATGCAGTTTTCAGACACATTGAAAATACAGATTTTTATGGAAAACCAACAGATCACAATCCCTTTTCGTTTTCCAATCTATGGGCTAGGGCTTGCTCTAGCCTTGAAAGTACACTGAAAAACTAAGGCCCCGACTGGGTGTCAGTCAAAAGAGATGAAACAGGAAGAAATGAAGGAAAATAGGATATCCCCAGAACTGATAGACAAGGTATAGGGTGCACTAATCAAGATAGGACACAGTGGGGTTTATCAGAAAAAAGGGAATAGGGAACACAGGTTTTCTTGACTTTCATACTTCTTTTTAATGCTGTTATATAATATATATAACTATATATAATATTTTTTATTTTTTTATCTTACCTACTGTGTCATTTTCAATTTGTGTTGCACAAAAATCATTTTCATTCTCATACTCTACTGTTGTATTCCAACAGTTGTCTACATCCGCGGTGACATTACAACTGTAGCAGAACTTGGTATTGCCTAAAACAAAAATTGTGTGTTAAATTATACCAGATAAGCCTAAAAATTCACATCTATCTATGTATCTATCTACCTAATCTCTAGTGCATTTCCTAAAACTAAATGTCAGCAAATAACCCTAAACTTAAATATTATATGTGTAGATGTATAAGATATATATAAAATCAATCACAAGTTTGAAAACATATTCAATGGTTTTATTGCACAATAATATTGAAGACATTAGAAATATGAAGGAACACATATGGAGTTATGTTTTAAACAATAACAAACTTACATATATATTTTAAATTCTTCAAAGTATCCCTCATTTGTTGATGACAACTTCTCGGAAACTGACTTTTTCTAAATCAGACTCATGAAGTAATCATCCGCAATGGTTTTCAAATATCAGATGTGTCTTGTTATGAATTAATTTCTAGAAATTCTTGTCATCCTAAGATATTTGAGACATATCAGTTGCACATAGGTAGGGTTGGTATACAGTTCTATACAGTAAGTACTCATTCTTTTACTCATTGGCATTGACATACTATGTCAAAAACCATTCAAATTATTTAAAAAGGGTATTTCCATCCCCACACCACCGCAGTGCTTTGAGAAACATGTAACAAAGGGAAAAAGCCATAATATGGGCAAAGTATCTTTTCATGTGGCTTTGAGGGCAATATTGATATACACATCATTTCTGCTTGGGTAATGTTTAAATACTTTATGTTGTGTAAAAGAACAATACAATCTACATGGTCTTAGGAACAGTGTAAGTTGACAGCACTAGAACTGTTTGAACACAGGTTTTAAATACTAGCAGATAACACAGTGGGCACATCAGTGTAAAATCAGAATGAAGCAAGACAATCAACAAAGCTACTCTTAAATTTACTAGAGATAGAAACAAAGAATGGGGTTTATTAAGTCTGGGGGTAGGGGGACATACACTGTGCAGAATGAAGTTGAGGAACCACACATAGTGCCAGCTGGGTAAGAGACAAATGGTGCAGATTGTGGATGGCGGAACACACACAAAGTGCATACTGTGGGTGTCAGGACACAC
>NW_027317144.1:13549-17356 GCF_032062135.1 Pyxicephalus adspersus
ACTGAGGGTGGGGTGTGGGACAGACACAGCGCAGACTGAGGGTGGGGTGTGGGACAGACACAGCGCAGACTGAGGGTGGGGTGTGGGACAGACACCGTGCAGACTGAGGGTGGGGTGTGGGACAGACACAGTGCAGATTGGGTGTGGAGGAATCCAATCAGAAGGCTTGCTGGGAAACATGCCACAGAGTTTCCAACTGTACTGTTGTGCCGGGTACGACTGCTCCCAGCTAATACAGAGATTAAAAAATCTGTACCTGCAAAATAATACAGCTGGAGTCAGGCCACTGATGACCACTCTAAGCCATGTCCTAGGTGACCTATTCTGAAATTTGGCCCTGCTAGCACCTAAAAGCAGGAACAGATGATCAGTAAGCTAATTATCATCATTACATATGCAGATTTTCAGCTCTCTTTATTATTTCTCTAAAGAAATTTCTAATTGACTATAGGTTAGCTGCTTTGAGCCCTTCATTTTTTATGGAGGGAGTTGCCTTGTTCTAAAGCCATTTATTGGTTCATCCCAACCTGCGAGTCAAGTAGTTCTTCCCAAAACTCTTACTTTATTGGTGAGCTTATCTCCTATCTGTCACTTAGCTTTGTCCTCCTTTCTGTATGTTTCATGCCTCTTTCACATGCCTCTCCTTCCCCTTGTCTGAGCTATGTGATATAGAGGAAATGTTACTAAACAGAGCTAGATCATTCACTATCTCATATTATCATCATCATAAGTCAAATAATGCAAAATATTTCACAAAAGACAAAGACTACAACACAGCTAATAAAACATATGCAAAAAGCTGTAATTGAATTTTATAAAGCAGAAATAATAGAACCACAGAAATTAGGATAACCAAAAAAAAAAAAAAAATAGAAGAATAGAACAAAATAGAACAAAGTGATACAATATGGGAAAAAAGGGGTAAAAGGGAGGGGTTCTACTAAGGAAGACAAATATCTAGTTTAAATAAGAAATCCATGTGTCCCATGCACGGAATTACATTTTAAACACAAAAGTGTTTAACAACACAAACCATGCTATATGTGCATACCAGCACCAGGGTCATAAAAAAGGGGGCACTAGAAGGCTAGAATGTATCACAAAGCCTCCAACTCTACCATTACTGCGTATACAATAGCTCCCAGCCAATAAAAAGTTTTGAAAGGTTTACCCTCTGGTCGCCATGCCACCTCAAACCAGCATCTGCTGGCACCCTAAAGAACAGATGGTCAGTAAGAAGCAAATGCTATGCTAATCCTAATTTTACCTCATGCAGGCTTTCAACTTTCTCTAATATTTTTCTAATGCAGCTTCCAACTGACATTATGGTATTTAGAAGCAATATATGATGACTGCTTCTTGTTTTGGGGAAATGAGAGCGTTCTTTCTCCTGTTTTTAGCAGACTAATGACGTCATCACAGCCTAAGCAAAGTCACTAGCTTGAAGTTCTGAAACTGCTTTAAAATGAGGAAATTATGAGGAAAATGTCACAAAAAAATGAAAATTAAAGAATAATATAACAAAACTATAATGTTTTCAATAATTCCTCACCTGCTGTAATTGCACTGCCAAAGATTAAAAGGACAAGGATGCAGTTCATGATTATGGAAACCAGAATTTAGATTTTTAGGATGAGATGAGAGATGTCGTCACTCCTTGGCGTACTGGTCGGTCTGATGGATAACCATGGCATTGAGATTTATATATTTCTGAGAGCCTCATTATGTCAGAATATTAACAATACTTGGTAGAAGCCATATAAATAAATAAATATTATTAACTGTGTTACGCAAACAATGGCTTAAATTAAAATAAAGTATAAACACCTGTGCCGAATATCTGACTTTTCTAAAGCAGGGAGGTGTTTTTCACAACTTGCTCCAATGTTGCTTGAGGAAAATGGATCAGAAAGGCATTCCGTGTACAAGTTCTTTACAGCTAGAAAATATTATTATCTTTGGAGGGCATTGTGACTTTGGAGAACTGGCGTCTTGGAGAGGTTATAATTATTATGCTGTTTGAATGTTCTCCTGTGTTTGTGTGGGTTTCTTCCTATCTTTATGATTTTACTGCTTCCAGTTGCCCTTCACCACCTTCTAACATTACATTACCACTTAAAGGACTTCAAAACCATACATGGGTTCTCCCAAAAAAATGACTGCCTTTAAGGACCCCAAACTGCCAACCCTAAACCCTACCCACCACTGAACCTTGAACTTGCTTCCTCGCTGCCTAGGTACGGAAATACCCCTACACTACCTGATTCATGACCTGCGTTTCCCTACACGCTAAACTTTTTTTGATCATAGCCAGTAGATAATGAGAGAAAGGGAAAGACAGGCCTTTCTAGGGCAAATTTTTTTTTTTTTTTAAAAACTAATTTTATTTAATTATTATTCCTATAAAATAAACCTCCTAAGGTCTCCTGCAGTAGACGTTGGCTAGCACGGGGTCACTGTTCTAAAGATCATAGACTAATCAAAACAGATTAAACACATTAAAACAACATATGGTAGCAGCAAGATCTTGTCTCTCTCTGACGCGTTTCACCATGCAGGGCTTCTTCAGGGGATTGTAAGACCTGGTATAATTGCCGAAACTTTTGACCAAAAAGAACTGGGGCCTGGTTTTGGCTAATGCTCAGGAATATCATAAAGATAAAACCAAAATAGTGGTTTGCATGTTTTTCATCTCCAGCTGTCATTGTGAGAAAGGGTAGTTTGATGCTAAATGGTGTTTCGGACCAGGTGAATAATTGTAATTATTCAGAGATTATAAAAGAATATTACGAATCCGATCAATATTGTGCACCTAACCAAATGGGGATACATTTTCAATACAGATTGTGATACAATCTGTAATTTGTATTTTGCAACGTATGATAAATAAGTGAAGTAAGTAAAGAGTAAAGGTAAAGAGAAATACAGACATTTTTTGATAAATATCAAATACTATCAGAATGAATGATCTGTATTTTTGTGAGATAAAATACAGACATTTTTCTGTCATTTTGATAGATAGCAAGTGGGATCAGAATAAAATATCTGTATTTAAAAAAAAACAAATTATGGCTTTTGTGAATGATTGCAAGAGGTATTAGAATGAAATATCTCTATTTTTTGGACAGTAGGACAGAGCGGTAGCAAACAAAAACTGCACAATCTGTATATTTCAAGATGTACAGAAGGCTCCTAACTTGTCCCTGTCACAATGCATTTCTCCCACTGCTTCTCTCCCTCACACAGAACACAAGATGGAGTGACTAACCCCTCCCTCCTTCCCTGTATATTTATTTACCCATTCTGAGATCTCTTCTGATTGGCCTGCTGGGCCTTGCTGTGCATTCTGGGAGTAAATGATTTCCTCCCAGCCATGTCATTCGCGCCGGAAAATGTCGCCATTTCTGCCCCCTGCATTTTCCCTCGTTTGTTTGGCAAGAACACAACCTTATGGCGAATCATAAGGCCATTCTCACTTAAATGTTCAGTAAGATCGAACTTTCAAACTTTGCTGGTTGTGGAAGCACATAAATGTGGATTACTTCTTTTAACCAGAAGCAATATCCTCCATGAATGCTGCTTATGGCCAAGCCCATGACATCAGAAATCATAGGAAGAAATAGGCAATGTTTTCAATGTGAAGCAATATGGTCCAAAAAGCCCTCTTTGCCCATTCTTTCTTGTAATTTCTCCTTTCTTTGTAAATGTACACACATCTAAATGCATACACACACGTTTGGCTTTATGTGCACGCATGTCTATACATGCATGAGTGCATATGAAGCAAAACAAGCAATATACACAAAT
>NW_027317144.1:20402-24899 GCF_032062135.1 Pyxicephalus adspersus
CTTGGAAGAAGTAATTTTGGTAATTATTTACACAGGTAAACAATGATCCATTAGGTTTCCTAGTAAATATATATTTCTTTCAAATATAGCCCAGGTTTATAATTGGTGCACTGTTAGTCAGCTTTAGAGTGTGCAGTGAAAATATTTCCTTAAATGCATTGGATAGCAGTAAAAAAAAAAGTTCTATTCTTCCCCCACTCTATACAAAGCTAATTAGCAAAACAAATAAAAAGGTAAAATAAAAATATTTCATAGACAAAGAAGTCTGTAAAACAATGAAGAATAGAAATAAACTGAAGCGAATGACCCTGGATGGATAAAGTTTGATAATATAATGCTAAACTAATAAAATTTACACAGGTCACATTGGTTAGTGGTAGCAAAACAATATACAAACACACATAAATAAATGACACCTCTAAATTGAGTAAATGTGAACAAATACTGTAACATTTAAATATGAGCAAAAGATAAGCTCGAAATTAAAAAAGAAATGTTTTTTTTTCTGCTAAAGAATTAGTATTATATTTTATACATAAAGAACGTGGTATTTTTCTAAGCTTTGGAGCCTAATTCATCAATAAAATGCGCGCTCGCTGGTTGCGCGTTATTTCGCGCCGTTATATCGAGCCAGTTTATTGCGGGCTGGAGTCATATGCGCTTGTTTATTCACATCTCACTGCCAAGCCGGATGCTTGCCTTCATAACAATGGGCAATACGGGTCGCAAATCCGCCAATTAAGGCGATTAGATTTCAGCTGCGCGATGAAGGAGGATCTTTTAAGCTGTCGATCGTGAGATCATAGCAATTAAGGTGATTAGATTTCAGATGCGCTATTAAGGAAGATCTGTTGCTGTCAATCGTGAGATCATAGCAATTAATTAGCGCACGCCTGCTCTGTTCTGTGCATATCTACAGTCATTTAGAATCTTTAATGCTTCATCTTGTTTTGGGTAAGTGATACTTTTTTATTTTATTGTTCAAATAACCATTGTGTAAAAAACTAAGGTTTCTTTGTGTTTTTTAGGGATGGAATTGGATTAGCCATGCTGTAAAATTGTGTGAAATGTACACTAAAACAAAAATCAAATCAAATTTATTAAATCTGGCTTTTCTTTTTTTTTTTTAAACAAAACTTTTATTTTTTTTTAATCTCCCCCCCAATAACTTATATAAAAACCCCAACAAAAAAAAAAATTTCCAAAAACATATATACAATTTTTTTTAATTTTAAAAACTGTGCCGCCTCTGACCACGGTCCGGCCTGCTGTGCTGCTCCAAAGAAAACAACCTCCTATTTAAGGATGCCACGTTTTCCTGAATGCTTCCTAGCGGGTGAGGAAAAACAAAGAATATATTAACTGGAAGAGTTTGGTCCAAACATTTTTTTAAAAGAATAAATGTTTGTATAGGGTTCCTTTAAAAAATGCTGCTAAGGCAAGAGACACTATGTACTGGATACAATTTTTGGTTCTAACTTTTATGGATATTATTCAATATAGTATATTGCAATATCATATCCATGTTACATAAAGAACACTAACGATTCATGCACACGTATCTATCTTTGTCTTCTCCAACAAAATAAATAAAAATATACAGGTAGTCCCTGGGTTACATATGAGATAGGGACTGTAGGTTTGTTCTTAATTTGAATTTCTATGTAAGTCAGAACAGGTCCATTATTTTAATAAATGCAATTAGGACGGATATTTGTCCCAACATATTATTAGTTAGAGTGGTGTCAGTTACTGTAAAAAATCCTCACTGTGAGCTAATCAGAAAAAAACAAAGAAATTATGGAGCCTAGACATTCATTAACTTCTGGAGCAAGCTGTGCTTTATATGCAAAAAGAAACAACTGCAAAGTTTGTGTTGTTTTTTAAAGAATCACTATGTGTTTTAGGAATTCACATTGCCAGTTGTAAATGTACATTAAAATGTGTTTATGTGCTTCATGGCATACACTGGAGTTAAAAAAAAAAATACTACAGTAATAAATGACCATTGACAGCAATGTATTAATATTATTATTATTATTATTACTATTATTATTATTGCTATTATTAATCTAGGAGGTGGGGTAAGTAGCAGACAGAAGAAGAGGGGTAGGCAAGTTTAGAAAGATGGGTTTTAAGTGCTCTTTTAAATAAGCAGAAAGTAGGAGCAAGCCGAAAAGGACGAGGAAAACCATTCCAGAGAGTCAAGGCAGCTCTAGAAAAGACTTGAAGCTGTAAGTGTGACATGGTTATGGCGTGGAAGTCATTAGTAGGTCATTTGAGGAGCAGAAAGGGAGGCTAGGGACAGGTAGGAAAGGTAAGTGGGACAAGAACTACGGAGAGATTTGATGGCAAAGCACAGGAGCTTGTATTTGCTTTCAGGTGAAATGGAAATTATCAGGTGGAACTGTGGAGGGATTTGAAGTTTGCTGGCATACCCAGCTTCACTGATGAAAGTTCTCTACAGATTTGATTGTAGGGGAAGCAGGTGTGGGGTTTAGGAAGAGTCAGTTGTTGAGAAGAGGCTTTGTGGTTTGAAAGTTTATTTGATTTTTATGTGAGCTGAAATTGCATCAGACAAAAACAAAAATGATGTTGTCAGGCCTACAGTAGTCTCCTCAGTTTCTGCACCAGAAGAGCTTGCACTCTAATCACGTCTTCAATGTTGTTTCACACTTTCATTTTTAATGCATTTATGAAGCTCTTGCAGGTTTCATATTATTGTTTATAAAGCATTTACATTAAAGTCTAGTCAGTTAAAAAAGACACAAAGCAATACAGCTCCAAATTTATCTTAGCATATACTATCTGTATATATTTTAGGATTTAACATTACCTGGGCGACTAAAATAGCCTGCATAGTCTATGCACTCAAATTCATTGCCGGTACATTTTTGGATTTTGTTTTCTGCGCATTTAATGCCCTCCTGTGAAAAGCAGGCATCACATTGATGACCATTCTCTGTTTGGTTTTTTTCTGGCACTTCACATTGTAAGAGAAATATTTATAGAAAAGAAGAAAAACAGAGTCATCAATAAGTTACAGTATATGAACGTCTTGGATGATCATAAAGGAATCTATTATCACTTTTCTTTTAGATTATTTTTCCTCATGTGTCTAAAGGTATATTAAAAACTGACTTTTTAATCCTGAGTAGAACCTTCTTGTTTGTGACCTTTTTCAGGGCCTTTTAACTTAACCCCCCTAGCACTATTCTCGAGTGTGACTCGGGGTGGGAAAAAATGCAAAAAGCGGTAACCCCGAGTAAGACTCGGGGTAACTTTGGGGGTCCCTCTTACCTTAGCCCCGCGCTCCAGCGGCAATCGCACGATCCCGCTGCGATGTCGGGGGGCGTGGCAGGGCAGGAAATTTAAAAGCAGATTACAGAGTAATCTGCTTTTAAATACCGCCCGAGTCCCCACCACCCCCGCTGCACGCATCTGCAGTTAGATGCGATGCACCATGCAGGATTTCTTCATGGTGCATCGCATCTAACTTCAGATGCGATCACCATTAGTAAATCCAGGGGGTGATACCAGCAGAGATTTCCTGCTAGCAGCACCCCCTGGATCTACTGCAGCTGCTCCCTGCTCGCATCTCCCGGAGGCTGATCTCCTGATGATGCGGTGGGGATGTCCCCGCCCTGCTTCATTCCCCTGCTCGCATCTCCCGGAGGCTGATCTCCTGATGATGCGGTGGGGATGTCCCCGCCCTGCTTCATTCCCCTGCTCGCATCTCCCGGAGGCTGATCTCCTGATGATGCGGTGGGGACATCCCCACCACCCTGCTTCATTCCACTGCTCGCATCTCCCGGAGGCTGATCTCCAGGTGATGCGAGCAGGAGAGTGAGAGAGGTAGGGACATCCCCACCGCATCACCCGGAGGCTGATCTCAGAGGAATGAAGCAGGGCGGGGACATCCCCAGCGCATCACCCGGCAAGATGTGTGACATCTTCCGGGTGATGCGGTGGAGTGATGGATTGTGGGGGCGGGAAGCTTTTAAATTTTTTTTTACAATGAAATACACCACAAAACACACAAAAAAAGTACAAGTACATATTTTAGTGCACCAAGCATTGTTGCCCATTGCCCTGATTTACATTTTGCCCACTATTAGCCCTGACCTTGATCTGACCTTTTGATTGCTTATAAATCACTTCCTGAATGTATCATTTCATCACTTTGTCTTTGACCTTGATTATTCCTGACTGTTTGCTGGGGACCGCATGGCATCCAAACGACATTTTGTCCGGCGCAAGCGCTGTTTTGGAGGAATTTGAAAGCAGCAATAGCGATTTGTAGTCCCTTGTGGAATCGAGCGATAGCGATTTACCAGGAAATTTGTCATCGAACAGCTAAAAAGTGAACTGAGCGACGATTCTGAACCCGTGCGCACATGGTGTCCTATTGACCTTGATGCGGACCAGGCAGCACCGCCAAGGTTTCCATTTACTGGCGCACCTGGGATGAAAATTGAGGCTGAATGTGACGACCCC
>NW_027317145.1:0-13368 GCF_032062135.1 Pyxicephalus adspersus
GTAAAATGTAACCTAAAAAGTAGCACTTACCCAAAAGAAGATGAAGCATTAAAGATTCTAATTGACCTGTAATGGACTGTAGATACGCACGGAACAGAGAGCAGGTGTGCGCTAATTAATTGCTATGATCTCACCATTGACAGCTTAACAGATCCTCCTTAATCGCGCAGCTGAAATCTAATCGCCTTAATTGGCAGATACGCGACCCCTATTGCTCATTATTATCAAGGCAGGAATCCAGCTGGCAGCGAGGGGGTGAGTGTACGAGCGCACTCGACTCCGGACCGCGGGAAGCCGGCTCGCTGGAAGCGTGAACGTACGCGCGTCCTGTGAGCGCACATTTCATTGATGAATCAGGGCCAAAGTATCAGTAATCTGTGACATTTATATTTGATTGGAGAATAGCAAATTTTAAAAAAAATGAAAAACATAGTAAACAAGAATTAATTTGTGTGATTTTTTTTACTTTAATGTTATATTGACAAGCTTATTGCTGGATGTTTAACATTTTGACATACTCTATTTTGTGTCAGCCATGATCAAGAGTCCTTTGGTTTAATTATCTGGCCAAAAATTAAAGTCACTGGCGGGAAATGATTGCGTCTCCCATTCTGTGACACATTTCCTGACAAAGATTATAAGCCTGCTCACCACGACACGGGAGACTCTTAAGGGCAGGACCTACTCTAATCTACACTGCGCTACCCTACTTGATGCTAGTCATCGTTCATCTAATTTTGGATGTGTGTTCATATTAGACCTTATCTAATAACTAGATTGTGTTTTGATGTAAGTGTGTATGCATTTGTGTGCATTGGGTTTGTGGGAGTGCTTTGATGTGTGTATATATGTAAATATTTATGTGTTATCTACTCTTTGCTAATTTTTTTTTTCCCTGTATGTGTGCATCTCACTAGTGTACATATCCATTATGAATGAAAATTATTTGTCATTTCATAATTGAGTACATAAGTGAGCAGCCCCCTTCCCTCTGACAAAAGCAGACTAAAGCCGCATACACACATCTTTCACGATCCTTTCCAACGATAAGAACCGCAAGATGCATGAACGAGTGCTGTACATACAGCACCGTTCTGCTCTATGGAGAGGGGAGGAGGAGAGCGGCGGAGCGGCACCCTGCTGCGTGCTCTCCCCCTTCCCTTGCATTATGATTGCTCATCGTTCATCGTCCGTGGATCTGCCAGGACGGATCCACGGACTATGAACGACCTGGGCTGTACACATGCCAGATTCCCGCCCGATATCTGGCCGACGCCGATTATTGGGCGAGAAAAATTTGACGTGTGTACGCAGCTTAACTAATATTTAGCTTTGCAGGGCATAATGTAAATAAGTCAGCACTTACCTGATTAGGATGAGGTAATGGATGACAATGGAGGGAACCAGCCAGCAGATCTTTCTATCTATCTGTCTCAGAGCCCACCGCCTCCTCTTCCTGCTGTAAATAATGCTGCTACCTGCCCAGTACCTGACTTTAGATGCCAGAAACGAATGCCGTCCATACTCCGTCTCAGAGCCCATCGCCTCCTTTTCCTGCTGTAAATGATGCTGCTACCTGCCCAGTACCTGACTTTAGATGCCAGAAACGAATGCCGTCCATACTCTCTCTCAGAGCCCACGACCTCCTCCTCCTCCTGCTGTAAATGATGCTGCTGCCTGCCCAGTACCTGACTTTAAATGCCTGACACTAATGCCGTCCATACTCCGTCTCAGAGCCGACCGCCTCCTCCTCCTGCTGTAAATGAAGATGCCACCTGCCCAGTACCTGACTTTAAATGCCTGACACTAATGCCGTCCATACTCCGTCTCAGAGCCCACCGCCTCCTCTTCCTGCTGTAAATGATGCTGCTACCTGCCGAGTACCTAACAGAAAAAAGACTTCCTTATTTTATTTTTACTTGTACAGTGTTGTGCAGAGATGGGAGAGTCTTGACATGTCTTTTTAAATGTATTTATAGGCCGTAGAAGCTCTCCACCGACCCAAATAACAACCCAAATTTTTCCCCCATTGACTTTAATGGAGTTCGAATTCGGCATTCGACCACCCGTATAATTATGCATTATTCGGCCGAATAGCGGTTGAATCGAATAGCCACCTATTCGACCAACACTAGTTGTTGGTGTTGTCAGATCAATAATGGCTGGCGGCGCATTCTCCTTTAGCCCCTTGCGGTGTTCAGAATTGTGTGTGTCCGACGCCACCGTGTCTAAAGACATGTTATTTTCATAGTCGTTGCTCTATTCACATTCCTTAGAACGTTATCAGCTAGCTCCTAAAAATAGAACGTAGAATAGAATATTATCAAGATCAATATATAATAAGAAACATCAATACTGTTGTTATGTATGCATCAGCAGCCCTTACCGGTCATTTGAGATGTCGAAGAGCAGACTCCCGATTCGTCTGAAAGGATCAGCATAGTGTTATCTCCACAGGCCATCTGAAAGAGTTGTGCATTTTTGGGGTATGACACGGGTGTTTCAGGAATAACATCACACAACAGTATTTGAGAATCCGAAATGAAATCCCCGTACATTGCGTTATCCTCGTAATAGGACATCTATAAAACATTTTTGAGCGGTGTAAATTACATTCATTGTTGCAAAATATGAATAACTAAAGTCTAAAATGATCTGTTTTAAAATAATATATTAAGATAAGAGATATATATTTAGATAATATATATATATATTAAGAATAAGATAAGATATTAATGATTGAATAATAAAAATAATAATAAGCGGTTGTTGATAAAAATTGGTAAAAGCGTATTATAATCTTTTTCATAAAACGTTAAAATACATACAGAGCGTGGAAAATTATCAAGCAGTTAAACCTAAACATATTTTGTATAAAATAAATTAGAGGTTAGATAAATAGGAATCATAAACCTTACAAAAATGAAGTGTTAGCTTGCTATCTTATGTGCATGAAACTAGTCTGTGTTTTTAAAGACTATGTACAAATAAATATGTATGAAATAATACCATTAAATCATAAAATTATAATAAATACTATCTGTTAATAGTTACAAAAATCTTTCAAACAAAATATTATATATTTTTACCTTAAACACAATTAATCACAATCACACTCTGTTTTGCCGCTCTCGTACAAAATATTATATATTTTTCCTTATTAACCATAATCGTAAAAAATTGTAAAGTGTAAATGCTGCAAAATTTTATAGACTGTAAGAATAAAAACAGTCTGTTTTAGAACTTTCAACACACTATCAATTTTATTCACATGCCAACAGGGGTTGCAACAGTTGCAACAACTAATTAAAAACAAACTAATTAAAAACAAACATTAAAAATAAATAAATATATATATATATATATATATTAACCACCTTGCCGTTAAGCCCGAGCATGAACTTTTGCAATTTTCGTTAACCCCGAGTTTTTGTCACCAGGTGGTTAAATGTAAACAAATGTTATGTTGCAAT
Organism: Pyxicephalus adspersus; assembly: GCF_032062135.1. Taxonomy (NCBI): domain Eukaryota; kingdom Metazoa; phylum Chordata; class Amphibia; order Anura; family Pyxicephalidae; genus Pyxicephalus; species Pyxicephalus adspersus. Next base: position 3,474 of record NW_027317145.1, read on the forward strand.
CCGATTGTCATACATTGTATGACAATCAGATTACAACTGAAAGGAAATACTCACCCAGTTTTTATATTCATGATATCTACTAGACCCTTGTTCGGACATATTTCTGTAACTTACAGGTCTAAAATGTAAAAAAAAAAATTTCATGAAAAACAGTGTAACGCTTTTGGTACAGAAATCTAGACATCAGTGTAACGCCCAGGAGGTTAACAACAAATAATTATCTTACCTTTTTTGAAGTGATAGCTTACTGTCTTCTGCTCTTGAAACTATTTGCCTGTGCTTTTATAGTCTGTTGTAGCACGTGGTAAGAAGAGGGAGGGGGGTTTGTGTTCTGCTGTGTCATAAATACGCGTATGTTGATCTCAGGATAACAAGGCTTCCTTGAACACTATTATGTTGGTATGAATATAATGTCTCAGCAACATCCATATTGCTGAGTCGCAGTATTATATGAGTTTAATATATATTATGTATATATAAATATATATATATATATATATATATATATGAATAAAATGTTTTATAGACTAAACACATTATCAGTAATGACAATCTGTTACATACAGTCTGTTTTACAGCACTCATACAAAATATTATATATTTTTCCTTAATCAATCTATATGTAAAAATTAGATATGATTAAAGTGACAAAGTTACAAATATATATATATATATAATATATATATAAATATATATATATATATATATATATAAATATATAAAAATAAAATGTTATAAAGATTAAACACATTATCAGTAATGACAATCTGTTACACACAGTCTGTTTTGAAGCTCTCCTACAAAATAATTTATATTTTCCTTAATCACCATAATCTTAAAAATTGTAAAGTGTAAATGTGACAAAATATTATAGACTGTAGGAATACAAACAGTCTGTTTTACAATATTTATCTCTTGTAAGCATGTTAGTTTTCCAGCACTTGTGGGGTTAATTATCTCTTGTAAGCATGCTAGTTTTCCAGCACTCTTGTAATTATGTTACTAGAGGGAGGGGGTCCGTGAATGGGTGCAGAGTGGGTGGAATATAGAAGGGCTAGGGGGAGAGCGGTAGGCTGGAGATGGGAGGGGTGTGGGCTGGCCTTGGGAGGGGCATGGGATGATTATGTTCAAAGTGGGCGTGGAAATGGGCCTGTCGACCTGTCACTTTTAGTTTGACTCAAAGTACATATGCTTTTCCACTGTCCATAAATATTTGGACAGAGACAACTTCTTTCTAATGTTGGTTCTGTACATTACCACTTATTATTTTAAATGAAACAACTCGGATGCAGTTGAACTGCAGACTTTTAGCTTTAATTAAGTGGGTTGAACAAAAAGATTGCATAAAAATGTGAGGAACTAAAGCCTTTTTTAACAAAACCACTTCATTTAGGGGCTCAAAAGTAATCGGACAAATTAAAAAGCTGAAAATAAAATGTTCATTTCTAATACTTGGTTGAAAACCCTTTGCTGGCAATGACAGTCTATAGTCTTGAACTCATGGACATCAACCAGATGCTGGGTTTCCTCCTTTTTAATGCTCTGCCAGGCCTTTACTGCAGTTGCTTTCAGTTGCTGTTTCTGGGCCTTTCTGTTCAAAATTTAGTCTTCAACAAGTGAAATGCATGCTCAATTGGATTCAGATCAGGTGACTGACTTGGCCATTCAAGAATATTCCACTTCTTTGCTTTAATAAACTCCTGTTTTGCTTTGGCTGTATGTTTTCAGTCATTGTCCCTCTGCATTATGAAATGCCTCACAATCAATTTGACTGCATTTAGCTGGATTTGAGCAGACAGACCTCTGCCCTGTCTGCCCCAGGCCATCACACTGCCTCCTCCATGTTTTACAGATCATGTGGTATGCTTTGGATCATGGGCTGTTCCACGCCTTCTGCATACTTTTTTCTTACTATCATTCTGGTAAAGGTTAATCTTGGTTTCATCTGTCCAAAGAATGTTTTTCCAGAACTGTGCTGGCTTTTTTAGATGTTCTTGAGCAAAGTCCAATCTAGCCTTTCTATTCTTGAGGCTTATGAGTGGCTTGCACCTTGCAGTGCATCGTCTGTATTTACTTTCATGCAGTCTTCTCTTTATGGTAGACTTGGATATTGATACAATCCACCCTTTATTTATTTGATTATATAAATCTTTTATATTAATCAGGACTATATTGCAGATCTACTATTCTTACCAACCAAATCCTTTATATTCTTGTGCCAGTATAGTGCAAACCGTTCTTACAATCCAATCTCATTGTAATTCATATATTCTGCTTCAAGTATAATTGACTTTAAATTACCCTCCCGCGAATGGTTGAAATATCAAGCTTTTTCTTCAATATCCTCATTTTCCTCTAAATTACCCAAATACATATCCCCTGCCAGCTGCTGGGACTTACGGGGGACAGGGCGCCACCTCCTGTGGCGCTCGGGCTTCCACATAGGCTATTTCCAGCCTGTGCTTGGCCGTATCCCTGTCCTCGGTATGACCCACCCCCAAATGGGCGGGTCAACTTCTAGGCTCAGGGAAGCCGTAGCAATGGCTTCCCCTAGCACTAGCAGAAGTCCTGCCAGCGTATAATGCAGTGATGGCTAACCTTTTTGAGCCCGAGTGCCCAAACTGCCGCACAAAACCAAAGAATTTCCTCAAAGTGCCAAGATGATTCGTTTTTGAAAGATAGTTGCTAAAACTAAGAGACTGGGAGTGATATTTCTTTAATTTTCCTACAAGGAACTCTTTTCTTTGAGCTAAACCAAGTTCAGCAACACTGTTATGGTTGGTCTCAAAGTGACGTTTGACACTTGATGTGCGAGACACAACACTTTATTAAAGAGGGAGGCTCAACTCTACACTTCTTGGACCTATATGGGACAATAGAAAGTACCCTTATCCCCACCATCCCTCCCCCTTCCCCCCTCTTCCCCTCCCGCCCTTACCTCCCGACATTTTCAAGTTTGGCTATTGATACGCCTACGCGTTCACTTGGTTGGCTGTTGTGAAGCGGTTTCTCTTCACCATGGAAATGATTCTGCAATCATCCACCACTGTTGTCTTCCGTGGATGTCCAGGTCTTTTGGCATTGCTGAGTTCACAGGTGCTTTGTTTCTTTTTCATGATGTACCAAACTGTGGATTTTGCCACTCCTAATATTGTAATTTCTCGGATGTTTTTTTCTTCTGTTTTTGCAGCTTAAGGATGGCTTGTTTCACCTACATGGAGAGCTCCTTTGACCACATGTTGTCTGTTCACAGAAAATCTTCCACATACAAGCAACCCCCCCCCCCCTCTCAAATCAACTCCAGACCTTTTATCTGCTTAACTGATAATGGCATAAGGAAGGAATTGCCCACACCAGCCCATGAAATAGCATTTGAGTCAATAGTCCAATTACTTTTGAGCCCCTGAAATGAAGTGATTGTGTTAAAAAAGGCTTTAATTCCTCAGATTTTTATGCAATCATTTTGTTCAACCCACTTAATAAAAGCTGAAAGTCTGCAGTTCAACTGCATCTGAGTTGTTTCATTTGCAATTAATTGTGGTGATGAACAGAACTAAAATGTTGTCTCTGTCCAAATAATTATGGACCTAACTCCATGTATGTATTCATTTATATGTGTGTAGATATACATATAAAAGGGAAATTAGAAGAAGAAACAGGCAAAGAGGGTTTTTTGGCATGCTGCTTAACATGCTTCAAATTGAAAGGATTTTCTATTTCTTCCTTTGATTTCTGATGTCTTGGGGTTAGCTCAAAGCAACATTCAGGGATGATATTGCTTCTGGTTAAAGGAGGAATCCACCTTTATGTGCTTCCACTACGAAGCTGATTTGAGTAAGTGAATATATAGTGGGCCAAGGTCTAAAATGGCATTCAAACCTGCATAAACTTCCTGAAAGGCTGAAAAAGCAAGAAAATATTTTTGGCACAAAGTGTATTTGTCCCTGGAAGTTTTATATACTAGTACTATTTGAATACTAATTGCTTGTGAGCTTTTCAATCAATGTGGTTTGATGTTGTTAGAACCAGGTGTGTTAGAATGAGTATGCAACTCAGCTGGACAACTAATTAACAACCAGTTTAGACAGGAAGTGGAAGTGTGCTTGTATACAATAGGCAGCACAGCACAATGAAACAAACCTTTAACACTACTACAGATGAACAGAGGAGTTCTGTAGAACAGTGGCAGCAAAGCAACATGAGTGAAGTATGTTAAAGGACAACCACAGCTTATTCAGCAAATGTCAAAATATTAAAAAAAAAAAAAAAAAAAAAAAAGATGTCCATTTATTTATAAAAGGAATATGTAGATAATACATTCAAATACTAATATGTGACAAAATGACTTTGAGAATGAGACAAAGGCAACGAGGGGGGTCAAGTACCAGTTTGGAGTGGAAACCATGCATACATTTGTACTAATTGTTTGTTGATAAAATGACAAAACATTGCTGAAGAATTGCTAAACCACAGAAACCGTAATTAGAAACCAGGCACAAAAAAGTTGTAGCAAAAAATGAAGCTAACAAAAATGAAGATTACAAAAAGTCACATTAATGCACACCATCTGTAATGCCCCTGAGCACGCAAACCACAGCCAACTCCAAGAATCCTTTTATCAAGCTTTATTGTCGTCATAAAACAAGGCAAAGGTTATTCACAGATGATCAGTCTGATAAGCGTGGTACAGAAGGATAAGGCAAAGGCAGGTCAGGAACAATCCGAGGTCAGGGCAGGCAGCAGGCAAGAGTAGTCTAAAACAATCCAAGGTCATGGCAGGTGGAGTTCAGGCAAAATCAGATATCAGACCAGGTCGCTATTAGTAATGACACAACAGAGGTTAGTATGCACCAACACAGAGAACGCACCCAAGCACACTGTACACACAGAGGCTTAAAGCGGGCAGTGGTGTCCAGGACAGGTTCTCCTTAAATGGCCAGAGTGCCCACAGGGAATTCAAACTAACTATATCCCTGAAATGTGTTCCTGCTTTGCATGAATACGTTCAGAGCAATATATCTATGGCCCTGCAGCACTCAGTTTCTGGCAAGGTGCGCCTGACAACCGACAGTTGGTGGAGCAAGCATGGAGTGGGAAGATATATTTCCTTTACAGCTCACTGGGTAACTTTGGTGGCAGCAGGGGAAGATGCAGCTGTGCACAAATACAGTACAATCCAACAATCTATCTGACTAATAGTGTGAGTGTGACACAGTCTAACAAAGTAAAGCACTTTTTTTCACTTGACAAAGAAAGCAAGCCAAGCAGCACAGAGAGGTTGTGTTGCTATCAGCAAAATCTCTGTGGGAGTGGGAAATGCAGGCACGCCTTCGCCTTATATAGGCCAATGGCTGCCTGTGTGGCATGCAGTGACATACAGCCAATCGGCTGTCTGCCACAACAAAGATGGAGGGGCATCCCTGCTGTCATTGGAGGGCACTGTGCATCATGGGGGAGGTGCCCAGTGTTTGAGTGCATTGTGAAAGATTCGAATTCGGGTTAGTCGAATGCAGCAAAATTCGGGTCGGGTCGACCCGAATTCGAACAGTCATATTCGGGTCGAACATAAGGACGACCCAAATTCGAACAACAACACTACCAACAACCACCAAATTAGATCAAGAGCTCTAATGGTCTAAAGCACGTAAGGCACAATGGGTCACATCTGTGTTGTTGATGTAGTCTAATGTCAAATGTCTGCTTTAATTCTAATGCTCTTTTTAAAACCCACAGTAAAGAAAAGAAAAATATATCCCTCAGAAGTGCCTAGAGGACGTGCAAAGAAAACACAGATGAACAGTAAGATGCTCTGGCGTTCTCTGTAATAAAGGTGTCGATAGCTATAAAGGTTTATTGCTTGTGATAATGTTCTCATGTCCTAATTTTAGATGTTTCAACGGCAGTGAGCGTTGCACCGGTTATGGAAAATACAGGCCCGATAAGTGTATCAGTAGCCGCCAACAATGCCGGTGGTAGCCGACTGAATGAAAATTCCACAGGGCTGGTTATCAATTGTCCTAACGCGCGTAAGTTCAAATAAAGAATTTACTCTATTTTATTGTAATGAACCTGTTTAAAATACTTAATACAATGTTTCTAATGTTAACTTTTTAATTCGACAGCAAAAAGAAGAGAAAGCTTTAAAAATATGGCGGTCAGGCGTTACAAACAGAAATCAAGCTCCAGGCGATCAGAACCATTATCACCGATATCCAAAATTATTGATCAAAAACAGAGATCTCTACAGGATGGTGAGACAGCGTGCATTATAAACGACATTTCAGGTTTTTGCCAAACAGCATCCAGCACCACGTACACACCTGTTGTTGAGACACGCCCTTTGAATAGACGAATCACATTCAATACGCCAGACGACCATCATTTGCATGGTGGCATACAGCAGACACATATCAGCAATTGCTCACACGAGCCACTTACTAACAATTGTTCATCATGCTAGGATGAAAATACTTACAATGCATTGAGTTCTCTCGGTCGTTACAATGACAAAATGTTTCGTGTTGCAAATTTTCTAAAATGTTGTGTGAGAGACTCAATGCTTTTAGCATTTAACAGCCCTAACAAAATTAACGCCCATCAAATACATATTGCGCATGAAAAATACACAAAGCTAATTAGAAATCTTGATGCTATTGAAAAAGGAATGACACGTAAGATTTGACTAGAAATGATTGGCGGAGCAAGTTTCTTAAAAGACAAAACAATACCGGTGAGAGAAAGGTCTAGAAAATTAAAACGGGCTATAAAAATGTACTTTGCAGGTAAGCGGTCTAAAAATGTTAGGAAAAAAAGGAGGCGCCGTTGTATCAAAACGGTTACGCCGTCATGCTCTCGCAATGAGCAAACACCACACAGGTCACAAACGCACCGTCTACCGACCGTGCAAACAGACCGCTTTCACGCAAATTACAGGCATCAATTTGACCATTCACCCAGGCATACAAATGTTACAAACGCGCTCTCTGAAGGCCTTGACGATAGAACAGTTTATTTAGAGCATGTTTTTCATCAACAGTGTGACTTAGTGGATTTTAATAGTTCGCTGTACAACGATCACTTTAGATTTTTTAATCTGGATGCCATTCTTTCATTTGATGATGCTGTTGATGCAATACACGCTGCTGTACAATCATTGTTAGATCGGGTGATTTGATACAGTTGAAACTAGATGGCGGTGAGAAGTTTGTCTAGAGAGGGGTTTAGCGCTGAAACATTTTTGAACAATATCGCTAATGCTTCACAGAGCAACACTGAATGCATAGCAGGTAGTTCTCTTAAACTTGTTGTTAATGTTATTAGTAGTGTTGTTGTTCGAATTCGGGTCGTCCTAATGTTCGACCCGAATATGGCCGTTCAAATTCGGGTCGACCCGACCCGAGATTTGTTGGATTTGGCGCCCCAAATTCGACCCTCCCACAATGCCTAAGGACCTCCCCCATGTTGCCTAGGGCCCTCCAATAACAGCAGGGATGCTCCCCTCCATGTTTGTTGTGGCAGGCAGCGGATTGGCTGTCTGTCACTGCATGCCACACAGGCAGCCATTGGCCTATATAAGGCCAGGGCGTGCCTGCATTTATCTGTATTTCTGTAAAAAAAATACAGATATTTAAATCTGATACCACTTGCAATCTATCAAAATGAACAGAAACATTTCTGTATTTCTGTAAAAAAAAATACAGATATTTAATTCTGATACCACTTGCAATCTATCAAAATGAACAGAGAAATTTCTGTATTTCTGTAAAAAAAATACAGATATTTAATTCTGATACCACATCCCATCAAAATAAACAGAAAAATGTTTGTATTCTTTTTAAAAAATACGGATATTTAATTCTGATACCACCTGTAATCTATCAAAATGAGTAGAAAAAATTCTGTAAAAAATTACAGATATTTAATTCTGATACCACTTGCAATCTATCAAAATGAACAGAAAAATGTCCGTATTTCTGTAAAAAAAACAAAAGATATTTAATTCTGATACCCCTTGCTATCTATCAAAATTAATAGAAAATTTCTGTATTTCTGTAAAAAAAATACAGATATTTATTTCTGATACCACTTGCAATCTATGAAAATGAACAGAAAAATTTCTGTATTTCTGTAAAAAAATACAGATATTTAATTCTGCTGCTGCTGGCAGCCGGAAAGGCTGAGCACAAGTTCCTTACAAGCACTTCGTGGTAGTGCTGCATTTTAGGTCCCCTGTATTGGGGCAAGATGAGTTGTTGTATTTCAGGCTTGTAACGTGGATCCAGTAATGTACAAATCCAATAGTCATCAGTCTTTGTTTTTATGTGTTGTATGCATGGATCTTTGGCTATGCACTCTTGTATGAAGGCTGTCATGTGGCTCAAACTTCCCACAGTGCAGGTAATTCTGGACCCACACTCCTTTGGGTCAAACAGCAGCACAGGGTCGTCCTTCTCCGCCTGGTTTTGCCATCCACAGAACATGCCGCCTTGTGTTTGTGTGGATGGATGCCATGTACCCTCAATATCCTCCTCTGCCCTTTCCTTCCCTTCTTCCATGCCTGCAATGTCCTCCTCATCCTCTTCCACCTCCTCCTTTTCCTGGATTTGTGGTGCACTATGCCTAGTAGGCACGCATGTCCGAGATGATGTTTGAAACGTCATCTCTTGATGCAGCGTCCGCTCTGTGTCGTGTCCGAGATCCACCATCATCTGTTCCAGCAGGCATATGATGGGGATGGTGACAATCACTGACACAGGCCTGATCTCTGCTGATCATCCTGGTGGCCTCTTCAAAAGGTGACAATACAGTGCACTGAAACGAACAGACTCTGCCACGTAATCCACCACCGCTTTCTGTTGTTCAGGCAGCTGCTATCGATGTAAAAGTAGGAATTGTATCGTGTGGCCACATCACAAATTAACTGGCAGGTTAAGATTTCGCTGTAAATCCACCAATCTTGCACTGGCTGTGTACGACCGGCGGAAATGCGCTGACAATTTTCTGGCCTTCAGCAAGAGCGCTGGAGGCCTGGGTAATTCCTAAGGAAGCGCTGTAGTATCAGGTTCATGACGTGAGCCAGGCAAGGTACATGTGTGAGTTTTCCACAACGCAGGTCTGCCAGCAGATTGGCCCAGTTGTCACACACGACCTTGCCTGGCTGAAGTCTGTTAGCCATATGTCCTTCTGCTTCCGCAAGGCACTTAGAATGACTGCGCCCATGTGGCTGAGGGAACCCAGGCTTCGCAACCTCAGGACTGCTTGGCAACGTCTGAATTGTGCATCGAAATAGCAAACTGCAGGTTGTTGCTGGCAGTGAACAGATACTGCCGAATGGGAGGTGCTGGGTCTCCACGGCAAAGTGTCCCTGGAGGAAGAGGTTGAGGCACAACAGTCAAAGGAGGAGGTGGAAGTGGAGGTTGAGGAAAAGATTGCATGGTGATGTGCTTTGGGCAGAGGTTGGTATGCAGGCCTTGCTGCAGCTGCATCTTCCCCTGCCGCCACCAAAGTTACCCAGTGAGCTGTATAGGAAATATATCTTCCCACTCCATGCTTGCTCAACCAACTGTCGGTTGTCAGGTGCACCTTGGCAGAAAATGAGTGATGCAGGGCTATGGACACATTGCTCTGCACGTCTTCATGCAAAGCAGGAACACATTTTTCTGCAAAATACTGTAACTTAGGCATAACGTACTGTGGGTTCACGCAGAGGAATGCATAACAGAAAGCATTGGAGTCCACCAGCCAGTAAGGGAGGAGCTCTAACGCAATCAGCTGTGCAATTGCCACATTGATTAGCTTTGTTTTGGGGTCATTTGGGCCATATTTCCTCTTGCGCTCCAGCATCTGGGGGATGGAAGGTTGCATGCTGCTAATGCTAACCACAGAAAGATTGGAC
>NW_027317145.1:13693-24832 GCF_032062135.1 Pyxicephalus adspersus
TGTGCTCATGCAACTTGTTCTAAGTTTGTTTGGGTTTTTGCCTCGTTTCAAGTGTTGAGCACACAGTTTGCAGATGACCATAGTGTTGTCATCACTATGGACATTAAAAAATGCCCACACTGGCGAACATCTAACTGGGCTGAAAGGTGCTCTGGAGCTGGTGCTCATGGTGACGGTCCGGGGTTGTTGAGGCATAGCTGTGGTGACAGGCAGCTTCCAACGATGGACGACTATGACTTGCCTAACTGGTACGTGAAGAATGCAAGGTGTGGGCAGCTTTTACCCTCTTCCTCCCTCTCCCCCTTTGAGGGTGCTCTGCAACCTCCTCCTCCTTTTCCTCCTCCTCCTCCTCCTCTTCTTCCTGCCTATTATGATCTCCTTGCTCACCCCATGTTGGATCAAGGACATCATCATCAGAAGAGACAGTTTCCCTGTATGTGCCGAAAGTAAGCAGAGGCTCCAAAAGGCCTCTGCTTACTTTCGGCACATACAGGGAAACTGTCCCTTCTGATGATAGGTTACCAGTTAGGCAAGTCATAGTCGTCCATCGTTGGAAGCTGCCTGTCACCACAGCTATGCCTCAACAACCGCGGACCCCCACCACGAGCACCAGCTCCAGAGCACCTTTCAGCCCAGTTAGATGTTCGCCCGTGTGGGCATTTTTTAATGTCCATAGTGATGACAACACTATGGTCATCTGCAAACTGTGTGCTCAACACTTGAAACGAGGCAAAAACCCAAACAAACTTGGAACAAGTTGCATGAGCACACTTTAAAAAGCCACCACCCGGTAACCTGGCAGGAACACCTGGTCAAGGCACAGAGCTCTGTGCAACCAACTCCGCCCAAGAAGCAAGCTTAAACTGCTCGATCTTCCTCCGCTGCCTTTCCTCCTTCTGCCACCAAAGTTGCCTGTGCTGCTGCCAGCAATTTGAGTGGGGCATGTAGCCGAGCATTACCTTTTTTACCTTGTAGCTAATATGCTTCACAAAGTGTAAATTTGTATAGTTAGTATAGTAAGTAGTAATTTTTTTTTTAAACTTCAAGTATACTATATATTAAAAAATCAGTGCATATACATCAGGAATGAAACAAGAATATCAATAGCCATCTTTGGTATAGCGGTGCAGAAACCAACTTTGTGTCCCAAGCATAATATAGGATAGACAAGACAAAAAAAAAAAAAGAAATTATATGATACAAAACAAACAAAAAGTGACAAGACAAAAAACAACAAGAAGAACAAACCATAAGGAAAGGGAAAAGGGGTAGGGAAGAGGAAGTGCCAACGGCAAGTGTAATTAGTTCGCCATATTCAGAACCATGATAGTATCCATAAATAGCTATGAGTTATTGAAAGAAATCCACGGTTCCCAAATATCATCAAATTTGCCCAACGAATTCTTTAGGGTATGGGTGAGTCTATCATTCACCATAATCCAATTTAACTTGGTGACAATGGGATCCAGAGGTATCGAAGACGATCTCCATGCCTTAGCCAGTGATATCCTGCCCGCCAGTAAGATTAACCTGAGCAGTTTCATCGTAGGTCTAGGGAGGGTCACAGCAATGTTGTTAAACAAGGCCGCCTCCACTGTACTACAAATTTCCTGCTTTAAAATTCTAGATATCATCCGGAACACCTCGTCCCAAAATACCCTTGCAATCGGACATGACCACCAAATATATATCATAGAACCCCTAGAATCACAGCCTTGGAAACATTGGGGGGAAGTCGATGGAAACATCTTTGCCAGTCTAGCCGGAGTAAGGTACCACCTTAGTGCCACCTTATAGTTAGCTTTCACCACAGCGGAGTTCAGTGATATCTTGGAAAGAGAGTATATCATATCCCACCACTCCTCTACTTCCCATGAGGTGTCCAACTCAGATTCCCAGTCTAGCATATATTGCAATTTGGTGGTGGGGGTAACTAGGGCCGGATAGATAACAGAAATTTGTCCTCTTGTTAGTTCTATGGAGGAACAGGTGCTTTCAAATGGGGAAGACCGCATAGGTCTCGGGGCCTGTCTAATTATCGTTTTAATAAATGAGGTCAACTTTCTATAGTGAAAATGTTCCGTTGAAGGAATTTCAAAGTTACTAATCAGGTGATCCCATGTAAGAATTGCGCGTACGTCTATCAGGTCTTTCACCCGTCGAAAGCCCTTGGAAATCCACCAATTAAAGTCAACCGGGTGTTGACCCAGCGGAAAATCTGGATTATTCCAGAGTGGGGTTAAAGGTTTAGGACAAGAGGTCATTTTTGGGTGATTGCTAAATTTATCCCATAACTGAATGGAATGGGACAGAGCTGGGCATTTTATTAATCATCTCGGGCCCTTCCTGTGCCACATAAGGGATTCTATAGAGCCCGGAAAGCCGTCCTGGTTCTCTATCTCAACCCATTGAGGTCGGACTCCATGCAGAGTACTCAACGAAAATTGTGCCACCTGAGCCGCCACATAATATTATTTCAAGTGTGGGACTCCTAGTCCACCCATGCGTTCAGGAGCAAATAGGGTGTCTTTTCGAATTCTTACTTTTTTTCCTGCCCAGATAAACCTCATTACTCTAGACTGGATGAGTAATATCTCTCTCATAGGGACCTGAACAAGGAGGGTGCAGAATTGGTAAAGCAATCTAGGGAGCAGGTTCATTTTAACCGCAGCTATTCATCCCAACCACGAAGGAAGGGAAAGAGCCCAGTGCCTGAGATCTGCTTAAAGTTTTTTAAAAAGGGGTGCATAGTTAGGTTTGTAAAGAGTACTATATGTAGGGGTCAACTGAATGCCTAAGTACTAAATAGACTCCTTATGCCAGCTGAAGTCAAATTTGTCCTGGATCCCTGTCAGTGTCCCTATGGGTATATTTATATTGAGGGCCTGAGACTTAGCGTAATTCACCTGTAGACCTGAACATAACGAGAATTCGTCTAGGAGTTTCATAAGATTGGGCAAGGTAGTGGTTGGGGAGGTAATAAACATCAGAATATCATCTGCAAAGAGGGCATATTTATGCTCAGTCTGACCACAATTAATTCCCTTAATATTCGGGTCCATGCGTATGGCTATTGCCAGGGGTTCAATTGCCAAAGCGAACAGAAGAGGCGAGAGAGGACAACCCTGCCTGGTCCCTCTTCTAATTGTAAGTGACTTAGAAAAGAAGCCCCCCAACGATATTTTCGCTTCTGGGGTGTCATAAAGCACTAACAACAAATTAATAAAGTGAGCCCCAAAGTTCATCCTGGAAAGAACCTGAAATAGATACCCCCCAGGATAAACTGTCAAACGCCTTTTGGAGATCTAAGGAAAGCAACATAGCTTGGCGTGGAAGGCCTCCGTCCCAGCTAGAGTTAACCACTGATATAAGATCAATAGCCCTTCGTGTTTGATCTGGTGCCTGTCTATATTGCATAAAACCCACCTGATATATCCCATAAATATATATATATATATATATATATATATATATGATATACCCAGGTGGATATATGCACCCAGAAAGGAGCCTAGTCAGGTCGACATAATCTTTGTCATAATTTTGAGGTCACAGTTTATTAAGGAAATGGGCCTGTAGTTAGCGATCTCTGATGCATCCTTGCCCGGTTTGGGGATCACACTAATGAATGCTCTATTGGCGTCACCCATTAAAGAGTTCCCCTCCCGTAAATAATTAAGATAACCGACCAGATGCGGCTCTAACACCAGGCTGAATGTTTTATAATACAAGTTGGAGAAGCCATCCGGCCCAGGTGAACTGGCTAGTTTAATAACTTTGAGGGCCCCCTTCAATTCCTCAATCGTGAAAGGACGTTCCATAATAGCTTTATGTTTAGGATGTAATTTGGGCAGATCAATCCTGTCAAGAAACTCCACAATTCCTGCACTCGATAATGACTCCTCTGAGCTGTACAATCGACCGTAAAAGTCTTCAAAAGCAGCCAATATTTTTTCAGGGTTCTGAGAAGTTTACCATCTTTGACCTTATTTAGGGAAGGGCATGGAACTTAGGCCTAGGGTTAAGTTTACTAACCAATAGGCTGCCAGGTTTGTCGCCCCATAAAAAAAAATTTATGAGAGGCCCAGTGTATTGACTCTGCCCTAGTTGTTAGGAGCAAGTTAAGTTCAGTGCGTTTAGCCTCCAGCTGGGACTTCAGTCCAGAAAGGGGGGTGGCCTTGTGCTTTAGCTCCAATCCATGATATTCTTGGAGACAGGCATCAATCAATTTATTGTGTGCCCTTTTACGGGATGCCCCTATCTTGATTAACTCCCCCCTAATATAAGCTTTATGGGCTTCCCAGTTAATGGCTGGGGAAGTCTCGCTTGCAATATTAGTCTGAAAATAGCCCGTTAACAATGATTCTATTTCCCCTCTTACCATTGTATCCGATACAAAACTGTCATTAAATCTCCAGCGGAAACCGACCTGAGGCCGGCTAAAACTCGTCAGATACAGAGCTAAGGGGTCATGATCAGACCACGGGGTTGATTTGGGCCCCAAGTACATTAGGGAGCATTTGAGACAGAACAAACCCATGGTCAATACGGGAGTATTGGTTATGAGCCGATGAGTATTGGTTATGAGCAGTGTATAGTCACTGGCCGATGGATTCATCTCTCTCCAACAATCTATAAGGCCATATTTTCCCATGTAATAATTATTTTTTTGGGGGTTGACAAAATGCAAGTGTGCTGTGTGTGTTTTGTGTGCAGCACTTTCCTTCAGTGGAGACGCTTGTAATATACAGCACAGTATACAAAATATATACTGTAGCATACACTGCGTCTGAGTGTCTGTCTCTCACTACAAGCATGATACTGTGCATGCAGTCAGGGAGGGTACCCTGCCTCTGGCTGCGTGTATGTATTACACTGACTGACTATCTATCTATCTATCTATCTATCTATCTATCTATCTATCTATCTATCTATCTAGCTAACAGTGAAACACTCTACCTGAGTACAGTAGATTTCAGGACTGCACCAATACAGTGCAAGGAAGCAGGGGTCTTTTGGAGCCAGTTTGAAAAACCAACCTGGACCACCTTCGGCTACCGAGGTGCTGAGCCCCAAATGTCTGGTGAGATGCAACATATTCATGTCTGTTGGATTCAGAGCTGGTGAAGTGCTAGAGTACCCAATTCCTAATGTGCGCTGGGACATCATAGAAGGGAATTTCTACAGCGCCACACTGGCAGATTTGCACCAATTGGATGTGATTGACGTGCACTTCCACTTACGCTTTGAGCTGCGCTCCAGGGTTAAAGATGCCACCCACTACTACCATACTGCAGTATACCTGCATCCTGATGGCTCATATTGATCAAGCCTGGGGCGTGCAGCAGGAACAGCAGGAGGAGGAGGCGGTGGGATCTGAGATGGAGCGTGGACAGCATTGGTAACTGGCATCTAGAGCTGGGTACTGGGCAGGTGGCAGCACTAACAGCATGAGGAGGAGACGGTGGGCCCTGAGACGGAGCAAGGACGGCATTAGAGGTTGAGGCCATCACCTATATGGACAGTGTCGAAGCTGTAGCTATTGGAGACATGAATAGATGAACGAGATTCCAATCTGTCCCTACCTACTATGTAGTGAAACCACGTGAAAGAGAAGGGGCTTGGTGGAATCAACGGGGAAAAAACACCCTGTTGAGCTTGAGTCTAGTCTGGCATCTAGAGCTGGGTACTGGGCATTGGGCAGGCAGCAGTAAGAGCAGGAGGAGTAACAAAGCCATCCACACTACGTCTCAGGGCCCACCGCCACTGTAGGGACAGTGGGAATCTCATTCAATACAATAGCTACTGTCAATTAAGGATGATGGCCTCAAGCTGTTGCTGCTGCCATCGCCTGCCCAGTACCCAGCTCTAGATGGCAGTAAACAATGCTGTCCACACTCTCCCAGTGCCTGCTGCCTCCTCCTCATGCTGTTACTGCTGCTGCCTGCCCACTGCCCAGTACCCAACTCTAGATGCCAGACTAGACTCAAGCTCAACAGGGTGTTCTTTCCCTGCTGATTCCGCCAAGCCCGTTTCGTTTCATGTGGTTTCGCTACATAGTAGGTACGGATTGGAATCTCGTTCATCCATTCATGTCTCCAATAGCTACAGCTTCTACACTGTCCATATAGGTGATGGCCTCAACCTCTAATGCCGTCCTTGCTCCGTCTCAGAGCCCACCGCCTCCTCCTCATGCTGTTACTGCTGCCGCCTGCCCAGTAACCAGCTCTGGATGCCAGTTACCAATGCTGTCCACGATCCGACTCAGGGCCCACCGCCTCCTCCTCCTGCTGTTGCCACCTGTCAGTACTCCATTCATAAATATGGCATTACAGCCATCTAGGTGGCATTGATGATGCACTACACCCAGCTATAGATGCCAGTTACCAATTCGATCCTCGATCTGTCTCAGTGCCCACCGCCTCTTCCTCCTGCTGCTGCCACCTGTCACTTGTAACTTATAACAGAGCTGTGTAGCTGGCTAATTTTTTTACTGAAAGACCCCCCTCAGAGACCTCTGCCTGTACTCTGAAGCCTGTGTATGGCTTGTAACAGAGCGGTGAAACCTGCTGGCTAATTTTTGGACCAGAGGAACCCTCTAGTGCTCCTCTGCCTTTTCTCGGAGACCATATAAAATTCGGCATGTTCCATTGACCCCCCCATAAAATGGCTGTGCCAGAAAAAAAAGAAACAGAAAAAAGACTTCCTTATTTTTTTTTTTTTACTTGTACAGTGTTGTGCAGAGCTGGGGGAGTCTTGACATGTCTTTTTAAATGTATTTATAGGCTATAGAAGCTCTACACAGTCCAGAAAAACAACCCAAATTTTTCCCCCTTGACTTTATTGGAGTTCGAATTCGACGTTCGATCACCCCAATAATTATGCATTATTCGAACGAATAGCGGTCGAATGGAATAGTGAGCTATTCGACCAACACTAGTTATTAGTAACCATCGCGGGGGTACCAGAAGGCGTCTGGGGGCATTTGTGTATAGTCAGATAATTGGTTATAAAAAAAAAACATTTGTATGATTTTAACAACTACAACACTAATGTCTGCCTGGCCGCTAGTGTGTAGGCTATTTTGGAAGGGGCAGATGTAAGTGATGCAGTGTTTCTAGATAAGGCCCATCAGATGCACAAAGATTTCCAATTACCTGAAGCTCATTTGGTTTCTTTTAGCGTCATTGTACTGTTTGAAAATTATATTTGTAATTAAACATTACAATTGAAGTGTTGTATCACAACAGAGGCCAGTGGCGATATTATCATACAGACACTCCTGCCAGAGAAAAGACTGTCTATATTCCTGCCAGAAAAACATTATTACGGTATTAAAAACGTGAAAGCATTTATTGGAGCCGATTTCTTTTGTAAGAGATGTTGCTCTGTTTATGGCCATAAATATGGCCATGACTGTCATCAGTTTTGCAGAGCATCAGGCAGACTGTGTTGAAAAGCAGGGTGAACAACCGAGGTGCCTGTGTTGTTGTGTGTTTTGTCGTTTAAACGAATGCTTTGAAATACATAGAAATTTGGCACCTAGTGATGGTGCAGTTTGTAAGAAAACAACATTTTGTTTCTCTTGTTACAGATATATAGCCAACGGGGACACACAAAGGTGTAAAGGCCTGACCTGTAGCGTGTGTGGGGCTCGTCTTGACAATTTTTACAAGCATATCTGTTACATGCAGCCTTACAAACCCAAACAAATGCCCGAGAAATACATCTTCTATGACTTTGAGTGCATACAAGAGACAGGTACACACATACCCAATTGCATTTTTGCAACAACATTATACGGTGAAACTTCCTGGGAATTCAACGGAAAACCTGTGTGTGGGACTTTGTCCAGTTTTTTACCAACGGTAAGTTTTCAGGTTACACATTCATAGCGCATAATGCAGGAAGGTATGACACTTATTTTGTTGTACAGGAGTTGGTCAAGGAAAAACTGAAAATTGAAATTGTAAACAAAGGCGGGCGGGTTAATGTGCATGTCCCCTAATGATTTTAAAATTAGATTTATAGATTCTTTGAATTTCATACCTATGAAACTCAATAAGCTGCCTGAAGCTATGGGTATTTCTGGCACCAAGGGTAATTTCCTCCACTTCTTCAATACAGAAGAAAATCAAAATTACATAGGACAGATACCCGATGCACGGTATTACGGTGTCCATTACATGATGGGCGGGTGTGGTATGAAAAACATAAAAATTACACTTTTTTTCATTATCTTTACTGCAAGCAGGATGTAGAAGTCTTGAGAAGGGCTTGTGAGTGTTACAGAGACACGATTATGTTCATGACTAAAAAAAAAGTAAGACAAAACGTGAAAAAAAATACAAAATAGTCACTAAATGTGTTGACCCCTTCCAGCGTTTTAATCTGGCCCCTGTATGCATGGCTATGTACAGATTTAAATTCTTTCCCGCAGAGACCATAGCCATTGTACCGGCGGATAATTATCACAAGACTCAGAAATGATTTTCCACACCTGCTATCCATTGGCTCATGTACATCGAGCATGCAGAAGGCATATATATACAACTCGCCTTAAAGGGCGGTGAAAAGAAGGTAGGGAAGTACTTTATGGGCGGCTATGCTTTGGTTAACGGCACACACACAGCCTTTGAATTTCAGGGGTGTTTTTACCACGGCTGTCCTGTATGGTATAACGAGCGTGACAGCAACAAGGTTACTAAATCTACATACGGACAGCTGTACCAGGCTTTCTTAGTCAAGAAAAGCTACCTGCAGAGATACGGATTTACAATCCGTGTCATGTGGGAGCATGAGTGGCGCCAAATGACTATAAGCGATGGAAGGGTCAAAGACTTTCTCCTTAAAATGAAGTTCCCAAAACCGTTGGACCCCCGTGACGCTCTTTACGGTGGCCGAACTAACTCTATTAAACTTTATCACAAAATTCAGCTTGGTGAAACAGTTCATTTTTACAATTTCACAAGTTTGTACTCTTTTGTAAATAAAACTAAAACATATCCTGTAGGTCACCCAGAAATAATTTTTTGATCATTTCGGACACATCAAAAAATTCTTTGGCATTGCCAAAGTTAAGTTTACCCGCCCAGAGATTTGTTTTTTCCTGTCCTACCTGTAAAACTAAATAAAAAACTAATGTTTCCGCTTTGTTATACATGGGCTTTGAATTCCCAGAAAAACACCTGCAACCACACCGATGAAGAACGCTCTCTGACAGGTACATGGTGTATAGTAGAACTTGTTTTAGCAGTGGAAAAAGGCTATAGGATCTGTCATTTGTACGAGATCTGGCATTTCAGGAATACAACAGACGACCTGTTTGCCCCATACATCAAGTTACACCAGCTTCCAGTAATCCAGCCTGGTCTAAAAATGATTCTGAGAAAAGGGATTACATAGACTCATTATTTAAAAAAGAAGGTGTACTTTTACGCCGTGACAAAATAGCTGTGAACCCCGCAAAAAGACATTTTTCAAAACTTTTGTTCGTTTGTTTAAAAAGGCCGGCCTATACCCGGTTCCAAAATCATTGACCTGATCCGCACTGCTATGCAGAGTCATAATGTACCTATAGCTAAAGTACCTCAAGGTTGGGATTTGTTCATGGGCACCATAGCGGAGCTGAACGTTCCCTCTACGGTGATTGCTAATACAAGAACAAGAGAATTTCTTGACAATTTAAAAAGGGGCTTATGCAACAAATCTTTTGGCTCGCTTAGCAGTCCTTTTAGACAGCCGTTGTCTCGCAACACCTTCACCGGGGGCATTTGAGGGAACTTTATTGCCTAAAAAGAGAGCTACTCCTTTGTTACAGACTGCATGGCTAACCTTATAATAATATAATTTTTACTTTGAATGAGTATAAAAATTTTCCAGGCATGCTGTGTTGTTTTAAAAATTATGTATGCTAATCTGTTTTACGTGTTTCTGTATATACTTAATAAACTATTATTTTGAATAAAAGCATTTAATAAAATATGTTACTAATCAATAAAAATAAAAATTAAATAAAATGTGGTCATCTTTTTATTCTATCTATATAAAGTGTCACAAAATTAAAAAAAAATGTTATGTAAAGTGTAAAAAAAGTTTATTAAACTAAAGTCTTTTTATTATTTTTAATATAATAAATCTACTATCTTGAAATGTCTATTGCATTTAGTATATGAACTACCCGTGAGGATGCATCAGGGTAGTCGGTCTTAAAATCGGTCTCTAAAATGCCTGCAAAAAATGAAATATTGAGAAAACAGTACTACACACCAAAAGCCGTTGGTTCTTACGGTGGTGTTGATGCCTTATTCAGGGAAGTACAGAAATTTGGTGTAAGTAAAGGTTCCGTGAAAAAATGGTTGAACAATGCAGACACCTATACGCTACACAAACCGGTGAAAAAAGCATTTAAAAGAAACAAAGTCATTGGCCCTAATTCATCAAGCAGAATCAGACGCTCGCTCGCGCATTCGTATTCGCGATCCGAAATCGTACGCCGTCGCGCAATTCAGCAACTGAATAAGCTCGCGGCCGGAGCCGCGCATCTCCGGCACATATGACTCCAGCCCGCGGTAAACCGGCTCGATATAACGGCGCGATATAACGCGCAACCAGCGAGCGCGGATTTCATTGATGAATTAAGCTCAGTGTGTCTGATATAGACAGTCAGTGGCAAGCCGATCTTGTCAATGATAGATTTTTCACATATATATTAACGGTCGTGGATATACTTTCAAAATTTGCGTGGGTGTCAGGACTAGCCAAAAAAACAGGTGCAACAGTGGCTGCCGCTTTTAAGCAGGTATTTATGATAAGTGGCCGGACACCCTGGAAACTTCAGACGGATCGAGTTAGAGAGTTTATAAACAAGCCTATGAGAAAACTTTGTGCCGAATATAAAATACATCATTTTTTTACATCAAATACTGTCAAAGCGGCACTAGTGGAGCGTTTTAACAGAACATTAAAAACAAGAATGTGGTGTTATCTGAGAGAGCAACACACATTCAGGTACATTGACAAGTTGCAAGATCTGGTGTATAGTATAGTACAGTGATGGCTAACCTTTTTGAGCCCGAGTGCCCAAACTGCCGCACAAAACCAAAGAATTTCCTCAAAGTGCCAGCACGTCAATTAAAC